>NC_049988.1:2947180-3035126 GCF_000003815.2 Branchiostoma floridae | reverse complement strand
CGTTGAAAGGGCGCCGAACGAGCGGAAGGGCTGGGGGTCGCTCCGCGAACCGGGACCCGCCGCGAAGACCGCTGCGCCCCCTCAGCATCACTGACGGCCGGCCGGACACGGCTTTGGACGCACGGAGGGGTCGATTGCGCCCGCCCTTCTCTTGAAGACCTCGGGGAGTGTAGCATCCGGTCGAGACCGCCGGTGGCTGGCCGGCGGCGACCGAGACGGCAGTCCTCCCCTCTGCCCAAAGGAGGCCTTGGACCGCGGGACGCCCGCTCGAAGTCCGACGCTTAAGGGTAGGTCACTCGTCCGCAAGATGGATTGCATCGAGTCAGAGACCGAAACGCCACGCCGGGGTGCCGGGGAAGGGCCGTCTCACCTAGGCCCCGCCGTGAGACTAAACCGCGACCCCATTCCGCGCAAACCCGCGACGCGACGCCCCTCCGCCAGGATATAGGTGCTCCCACTTTCGCTCGCCCGCCCAAGACTTTTCGCGCCGGGAGGACCTGACTCCGTCCTCGACCGGGCTACTCGGGGCGGCTCGCTGGTTGAGTCTGGGGAACGACGGGCGCGCACTCAAGGCGCCCGACCAACGTTCCAAGGGAGCTGCCGGGTCCCGCCGCCAAGCGGGTCGGCCTGGGCGCTCCTGGCTCTCCGCCCGCGCTCGACGACGTCGAGCGATTGACGCGAGAGCACCGTCGGAGCGCCACCTTGTCGAGGCGGTAAGGAAGAGAGAGGGTCGGAGCTGGAGGCCAGGGGCACCGCCCGCTCCTTGCCACGAAGTGTTTTGCAAGTAGACACGCGAGTAGTGTCTGCTTCGTTTCGGTAATGATCCTTCCGCAGGTTCACCTACGGAAACCTTGTTACGACTTTTACTTCCTCTAAATGGTCAAGTTTGATCGGCTTCTCGGCGCTCCTCCAGACCGTTGCCGGCCCGAGAGGGGCCGATCGACTGACCTCACTAAACCATTCAATCGGTAGTAGCGACGGGCGGTGTGTACAAAGGGCAGGGACGTAATCAACGCGCGCTGATGACACGCATCTACTGGGAATTCCTCGTTCATGGGAGATAATTGCAATCCCCGATCCCTAGCACGAAGGCGGTTCAGCAGGTTACCCGCACCTTTCGGCGAAGGCGAAAAACTCGCTGATGCCTTCATTGTAGCGCGCGTGCGGCCCCGGACATCTAAGGGCATCACAGACCTGTTATTGCTCCATCTCGTCCGGCTTACTGCCGGCTGTCCCTCTAAGAAGTTGCGGCCGATCGCACGGGATCGCCGAACTAGTTAGCATGCCAGAGTCTCGTTCGTTATCGGGATTAGCCAGACAAATCGCTCCACCAACTAAGAACGGCCATGCACCACCACCCACAGAATCAAGAAAGAGCTCTCAATCTGTCAATCCTTACTGTGTCCGGGCCGGGTGAGTTTCCCCGTGTTGAGTCAAATTAAGCCGCAGGCTCCACTCCTGGTGGTGCCCTTCCGTCAATTCCTTTAAGTTCCAGCTTTGCAACCATACTTCCCCCGGAACCCGAAAACTCAGGTTTCCCGGGAGCTGCCCATCGGGTCATCGAAGTAACGCCGACGGATCGCTGGTTGGCATCGTTTATGGTTGTGACTAGGGCGGTATCTGATCGCCTTCGCGCCCACAACTTTCGTTCTTGATCAATGAAAACATTCTTGGCAAATGCTTTCGCAGTGGTTCGTCTTGCGGCGATCCAAGAATTTCACCTCTCCCGCCGCAATACGAATGCCCCCGTCCGTCCCTCTTGATCATTACCTCACGTTCCGAAAACCAACGAAATAGAACCGAGGTCCTATTCCATTATTCCATGCACCACTATTCAGGCACCAGGCCTGCTTTGAACACTCTAATTTTTTCAAAGTAAACGCTCCGGCACCCCGAGACACTCAGTTAAGAGCACCAAGGAGAATCCGGCAGGGAGGGCCGGGACGAGCGGTGACACGCCTCGCGGCGGACCGCAAGCCCGGCCCCAAGATCCAACTACGAGCTTTTTAACCGCAACAACTTTAATATACGCTATTGGAGCTGGAATTACCGCGGCTGCTGGCACCAGACTTGCCCTCCAATAGATCCTCGTTAAAGGATTTAAAGTGTACCCATTCCAATTACGGGGCCTCGAAAGAGTCCCGTATTGTTATTTTTCGTCACTACCTCCCCGAGTCGGGAGTGGGTAATTTGCGCGCCTGCTGCCTTCCTTGGATGTGGTAGCCGTTTCTCAGGCTCCCTCTCCGGAACCGAACCCTGATTCCCCGTCACCCGTTGCCACCATGGTAGGCACAGAACCTACCATCGAAAGTTGATAGGGCAGACATTCGAATGATCTGTCGCCGGTGCGAAGACCGTGCGATCGGCTAGGTTATCCAGAGTCACCAAAGGTACCGGAACGAACTCCGGGTCGGTCTTGGTCTGATAAATGCACGCCAGACCGTGAGGTCGGCGCTTCTTCCGCATGTATTAGCTCTAGAATTACCACAGTTATCCATGTAGGATGTGACGATCAAAGGAACCATAACTGATTTAATGAGCCATTCGCAGTTTCACTGAGACAGTTTAAACTTGCACGTGCATGGCTTAATCTTTGAGACAAGCATATGACTACTGGCAGGATCAACCAGGTAGCGAGGAAGCCCTGGCGGCAGGGCGGGCGGGCAAGTCGCGGGCCGCCGGGAGACGCGCACCGAGGTGCTGCCTCGACCGGCCGGCCGCGCGCCCAGCACCGCCGCCGCCAAAGTCCATCGCTGCCGTGAGATGGGAATGCGCAGCGGTGCCGCAAACCCTCGGGAGCCTGAGCGCAGAACTCCCGGCCACACCTGACCGTTGCTTCCCTTCAACGCCCGAGCCGTCCCCGCGAGGGAACGGTCCCGCACTCTCACGACCGACGCGTCCGCCGAGAAGGCGGACGGCCGGGTCTCGAACAGCCGAGTCCGCAAGGCGTACTCGCACGCAGACGGAAGGGGCGAGCCGTCGCCGTTGAGCCCCGACTGGCGGGACTCGGGCGCTGCCTCCGCGGAGGCTGGCCCTGGCGCTCGTTCCGGACGCCCTCGGCACGGCCGTCCTCGCCCGCAGGAGCGAAGGAACGACCGCCTTCCAAGCCGGTTGCGACCTCTGGCTGCATCCCGCGCGGGGAGTGGCAGCCTGGTCGGCGGGGTAGCATAACGACTGGCGAGAGAGTGTGCGATTGCTCGCCGCCGTTTCCCGAGCTAGTCAAAAAACGACCACTCTCTCAAGGTAGGCTGAGCATCCCACGACATGGTCAGACACCCTGTAGAGCACTTTTTTGAAAAACCACCGAAAGACGACCACGGGGTGGGCCTCGGCGCCCGGTGACAAATCCAACCGAAGCCTGCACTTACCCATCCCGGTCCAACCCCCCGACCGGAGACGGGCACGGGGTGGGCCCCGGAGCCAAGTGACAAATACAACCGGAGCCTGCACACACCTATACCGGTCCACCCTGACCGGAGACGGGCACGGGGTGGGCCTCGGAGCCAAGTGACAAATCCAACCGAAGCCCACACACAACCATCCCGGTCCACTGGTCTTCACATTGGAAGAGTCCAGTGAGATGGGAAAGCGAACGCTACCAGCCAATGCGAGCCGTCACCGTCCAGCCCCCGGTGCCGATTGACAAATCCAACCGAAGCCCACACACAACCATCCCGCTCCACTGGTCTTCACATTGGAAGAGTCCAGTGAGATGGGAAAGCGAACGCTACCAGCCAATGCGAGCCGTCACCGTCCAGCCCCCGGTGCCGATTGACAAATCCAACCGAAGCCCGCACACAACCATCCCGGTCCACTGGTTGTCACATAGGAAGAGGCCAGTGAGATGGGAAAGCGAACGCTACCAGCCAATGCGAGCCGTCACCGTCCAGCCCCCGGTGCCGATTGACAAATCCAACCGAAGCCTACACACAACCATCCCGTTGCACCCCGACCGGGGCCTGCCGCCGAAATCCCCGGACGCCTGCGCGGTCTCGGGGACCTGTGCGACACCGTTAGGATCGTTCTCCGACGCCTGCCCGGCCCGGGGCCTCATACACTGCGATCGCAGTCGGGCGGGACCAGGGGCTCACACCGCCCGCCGGCGGCACTGCCTCCGCCCGGTAACCACCACGTTATGCCCGAAGGACCCGCTAAAGTCACCGGACAAGCCCACCTTTTCTCCGTGCGGGAATCTTCCCGGCACCACCACGGACCGTGTCGAGCAAACCAGGTCTCGCTAGCCCCTTGCAAACGCCCGGTATGGACGGAGCAAGGCCAACCTAGTCAAAAAACGACCACTCTCTCTTATGGTAGGCTGAGCGAGTCACACCTTGGTCAGACACCCTAGAGAAATCCGAACGTCCCGGGACCGGGCATTGCCGCATATCGCCGTGCAGCTGGTGGGCCCTGGACCTTAGATTCAACATTCGTTAACGGTTCAGTCCCTTCCTCGCCCCGAGAGGGACCTCGAAAGGCTTCTCCCATACTTAATACATGTACAGAAACATCGGACGAGCGCAGTCTCTTCAGGCGCTCCCGTGACGGTGCCTTGGCGCATACCGCCGTGCAGCCGACGGGTCAGGGACCCGCAAGGCACCGGCCCTTAGCCCCTCAGCCCCTAACTGGCCCGGGGCGGTCTCCACCGCGACCGGTTTCCGGCGGGACCAGGGGCTCGCACCGCCCGCCGGCGGCACTGCCTCCGCCCGGTAACCACCACGTTATGCCCGAAGGACCCGCTAAAGTCACCGGACAAGCCCACATTCTCTCCGTGCGGGAATCTTCCCGGCACCCCCACGGACCGTGCCGACCAAACCCGGTCTCGCTAGCCCCCTGCAAACGCCCGTTATGGGCGGAGGAAGGCGGACCTGGTCAAAAAGCGACCACTCTCTCTTATGGTAGGCTGAGCGAGTCACACCTTGGTCAGACACCCTAGAGAAATCCGAACGTCCCGGGACCGGACATTGCCGCATATCGCCGTCTAGCTGGTGGGCCCTGGACCTTAGATTCAACATTCGTTAACGGTTCAGTCCCTTCCTCGCCCCGAGAGGGACCTCGAAAGGCTTCTCCCATACTTAATACATGTACAGGAACATCGGACGAGCGCAGTCTCTTCAGGCGCTCCCGTGACGGTGCCTTGGCGCATACCGCCGTGCAGCTGACGGGTCAGGGACCTGCACGGCGCCGTCCCGTCCGTCCGTTGACCGCTCAGCCCGGAACGTCGGGTCGGGCCCTTGCTACCGGCGACCTGCCGACACGGGCCGGACCTGTCGAGACGAGCTCAGGATCGCCGTTTCACACAAACTTCCCGGCGGCTTTACTTTTGGCCCATTCCGGCCCGGCATTAAACTGACTATTGCACCGTATCACATTTTTTCTCGGCAACCTTTTCCTGGACTCCAAATAGAATCCACGTATGACTGCCAAAGAGATAAAATTGCGTGTTAGCATGAATTGAAATGCAATGTGAAAAATACATGAAAATGATAAACAGTGTAACACGAACTGTTTTTTGTCTTTTTCCAGTGCAAATTTCACTGTCTATGGAAGGTTTTAGATGGTTAAATAGAACAAAAAAAGGGAATATAAGTGACAGATTGCTTTTTGCAAGTCCGGACTTGGCTCCGGACATTTAGTTTTTTTTTTTACTTGGACCTAAACATTTTAGATCCAATTCTAAGTCCGGGCTTTGGTACGCACCACTAGTGTGTGTGTGTGTGTGTGTGTATGTGTATGTGTGTGTGTGTGTGTGTGTGTGTGTGTGTGTGTGTCTGTGCGAGTGCGTGTTGTTCGTATCAGTGCCCATGTGTGTGCCTGGGTGTTTGTTTTGCGCAAATTATTGTGCAAATCCTAATGAAACACATTTACCAAAAGTGTTGTCAACATCCATTAACATTATAACTCAATACAGCTATACTTCTGATATAGTCTTGACCCTAGTGAAGCTCCAAAAGAGACATTTTAATAAAATTGCTGAATTACTATGAATTAAGCTTTTCCACATGATATACAGATTTTCCAAGTTTGAAGCACCCATAAACATATGGCGTTGACTTCTGCATCTAATACGCCATTCCATACAAATGTGAATAAAACAGAAAGATGTTTAAACACCCATATTGTACTTAGGCTTAAGATTGATTAAAACAGTGCAATTTCATTTTCTAGTACTGAATAGTGCTTCAGTAATTGTGTTTAATTCCTAATCAACAAAGTTTAAGTAACATCGATAACAAAACTTGCTATTTGGCCCATTGGCTTTACTCCTGATGTTAAGTATTCAACTTGCTATTTGGCCTAAAAAAAAACTCCTGCTCCTGAATAGGAGGTTACCGTGGTCGGTCGAGTTGTATTGCCATTTGTCGCAGAACCATCGTAAAGTATTGGTGAGAGTTCAGCCTGCCACCTCTGTGCATCTATGTCCTGGCAAGGAATAAATAACGTTAGCATATTGAAAAAAGAAGACTTTTGGGGTCCTAACTGTAAAGACAAATGATACATATTTGATACATATTTTCATCAAATATTACTTTTCGAGTTAACAGAGGGGAATGACTTGGAAAAAAAACAGACTTTTAAATAAAGCACCTGGATTAACTTGGCAGATGAAGCGGAAAATCAAGTCGCATGAGAAGTTGTACCACTTGTCTTTCCGGACACTGCTTGCGCCGGACACAACACAATCGCCATGACCATCCGGTTCACCCGGGCCCCACGGGCTGTACGCCCCTAGTGCAGAACCATCAGCCCACTCAAATCTTCCTTCTTCATGTTGATCTTGCAGGCCGATGAAGAACAAAGTGTCTCCCCTTATGGACGTGTATAAGGAGATCAGGAAGGCATTGGTCTCAGCATCTCGGGGCATGGCGAGGGTGCCGCCATCTTTGCGACAGGTTGCAGCTGCTTCGTTAAAGGGCTCACGAGTGTTGAAGACCTTGTAGCAGATTCCACGCCACAGTTGGTAACCATTGGGACAAGATACTGGGGAAAATTGTCCTCTTAGTAGAAGAAAAAGCTTTTTTTCAGAAAATCCATTTTTTTCTAATGGAAAAAAGAATCTTTAAGTCGGTATAATAAGAAACATCTTACCTTGCTCCCGAAGACATGCCTCCAAGACTGCTGATCTGTTTTTCTCGATGTCCATGTTGCGTTTCAGGTCGTCAACAGTGTTGGACAGTTGGGACACATCATCCATGTCGCGTTTCAGGTCGTCAACAGTGTGGGACAGTTGGGACACATCATCCATGTTGCGTCTCAGGTCGTCAACAGTGTGGGACAGTTGGGACACATCATCCATGTTGCGTCTCAGGTCGTCAACAGTGTTGGACAGTTGGGACACATCATCCATGTTGCGTTTCAGGTCGTCAACAGTGTCGGACAATTGGGACACATCATCCATGTTGCGTTTCAGGTCGTCAACAGTGTTGGACAGTTGAGATATTTCCTATAAACGATTTCTCAGTGCCAAATATCATTAAGTACACCAAGGAAAAGCGGTAGCATCTTAACGTTAGCGACCTTTCAGAATCGACGACAATTTTACCAATATGCAATTAAAATGCAACGAAATGAAAAATAAAACATTTTTTAACAAATTGAAATTTGATTATCATCATCTCTAGTTGGGGTTTCAAATCCAAAGGTACATTCATGGAATATGTTTGCAATCTTTGTCGTTTTGAGATGGGTGAAATTAGTAAAGGTTTTATTTAAACAAATGAATTTTGTCCATCCTTATGCATCGGAAGACACCTAGTTCTAGGTAATCTAGACTAAACATCTGAAAAGTCACAGGTAAGAAGACACATGTGTTAACGGATTACATATGAGAATTCTGTCGTTTCTAAAGATTTTCAAAATTAGGATTTTTGCACAGTTTCCATAGTCATGGAAGTTCATGGATGTTATTTTTTGTCTAGTATGGCACAAAATAAAATACCTCTTTATAGATAAACACCATCACGACGAGTCCCACGATGATCAGGGTTGCCACCACAGCAGTAACGCCCACGATGCAGCCACGGTAGGACCGAACGAAGTCACGAATCACACGACGACGGCCATTTGTTCCACCAGGATACGTGCTGTCTGAAAAAAACAAGGAGCTATTCTGAACTATATACCTTATTTTTCTGGAGGAAGTGTTTTCAAATCTGAAGTATAGTTTTCAATAAGATGATTGCCAGACATTAAAGTCAGTTTTTGACCCAAAGTATTAAGTAAAAAAACGAAGCTGATAATGTTATGAATTTCTAAAGATGCAGAATGCAGAAACATAGTATAAAACTAATTTTAGATTCAAAGATCAAACAATTTTTCTCATTGTCGCCTCAGTTGACGTTGAAATTCGATCGAAAGGTCTTATTGGCGCTATAATGTTTAAACTGGCTGAAATTCCTCTGGAGGGTACTAAGGCTAGGGTATCAGAGACCAGAAGATCAATACATAGTTAGTGGCGATAATCTCAGGGCAAAATTTACTCGGCTTGAAAAATTCTCGAAAACAAGCTTCAACTACCTGTAGACATGGCCGCTGTGTCAGGTGGATTAACATAACGCCTGTTGCTACTGTTATCAGCACCCTCAGTGGTTGGTTCTCCCCGTAGCTTTGCACGCTGCAGTCGGGCCTGTCGAAATGTTGACAAGATGTTCACTGCGTCGGCTTCTTCATACGTGTCTGAAGACAATTCTATTCCTTCTCCCCTCTTAATATTAGAGACGTTGCCATGGCGGCCACGCCCATGCCGACCACTCTGATGGTCAGCAGGTGTTGGGGTCTGCGGCCCACTGGTTTGACTGTTGCCGGGCCCAGAGACAGGGGACCGGACCGGCTGTGCTTGTTCGTACATTGTACTGTTCTGACAAACAACGTTTGAGCAGCTAAAAGCTCTTATAGATGCTTGAATATAACAAAATGATGTCACGATTAGTCTGAAGAAGCGATGTTGTCTTTGCCCTTATAAGGAAAGACAAGCGGGCTGTGGCGCAGTGCGAATGGCATTTTGTTTTTCAACAAGCGAACACGTCAACCTACGCAAGAAGGCAGACAAATCGAAGTTAACCCTTCAAAAGGTACGTGAGAGCTTGCCAAGTTTAGTTGCTGAACATACGTGTTTTTTTTTAAATATTTACTACTCTTGCTGCCTCCTGTAACAAAATGATATTACCATGAGACGCGCTGACATGCACACATTCTCCGTTGCTATTCTTTAAAATGCCATAAACCTACCTAAATCCTTCACTATTTGTTGACACACCAATTAAGAGACATATTTCCGTCAATATTTCATTCTCTATTGTTAAACGATGCCCACATGCATTTCTCTGTGGGTATGACTAGGACATGGATAACTTGGTAGTCCAGGTACAACAAGGAAAGCAGTAGAGATGAGAACTTGGTCTAGCCAACGTTTATGTCTTTAATTTTGAATGCAATAAAACTTTCTTATAACAACTCCTTCATGAATGATAATGATCACCCTCATGGCTATGCCTCTGTCTGCCAAGCTGTCTCCCTTTATCTCTCTATCTCGATTATTATCGATCTATTTATAAAACATTTGCTATGGGCTGGACGCCGTAATACAAAGAGCACACATAAATTGTCTTATATTACACTTGTAAAACCATCGAGAATAAAGTAATTTTCCGTTGAAATAAAATGTTTCATAAAACCATCTAATAGAATATGCCCAATAGTGTCACGATAACTCCATCTCAGGCTAAAAATCACTAGCACACATGCTCAGTTCTGCGCTATCCAAGTGCAATGATAGGCTGTCTTATATCAAATCATGATTGCATACCAGCACATAATATTCAATAGCGTTTTATTGAAGTAACGGACGAAATAAAATGTATGTGTACCTTTTAGACAGTTTTATTTTAGTACATTTTAGTTTAGCCAACGTCAGTTACGTGGACAAGGTGTATGATATAGCTGATGTTAGTTCTTATGGGTCTATCATTTCTATGTGTCTCTCTCTGTCTTTCTGTGTGTGTATGTGTTGTTCTTGTTTGTATTTGTGCGCATGTGTACTTGGTTTGTTTGCTTTGTGCATGTTGTTGTAAAACCCCTAATGAGACACATTTGCTAAAAGTGTTCTTGGTCAACAGCCATTAACATTATAACTTAATTCAGCATCAATCATCACTTCTGCTATAGTCTTGACCCTAGTGAAGCTCCAAAAGAGTCATTTTACTTCTACTATAAATCAAGCATTTCCACACTACATATAGATCTTCACAGTTTTAAGCACTTAGATACATATGACGTCGACTGCTGTATCTTATACGCCATTCTGTACAAATTTTGATAAGACAGGGAATTTCTAAAAATATTGAACTAAGACTCGAGATTGATTGAAACAGTGCAATTTCATTTTCTAGTACTGAACTGCTTCAGTAATTGTGTTTAGTTCTCAATCAACAAAGTTTACATAACATCGAGACGAAACTTGCTATTTCGCCCGTTGGCTTAACTCCAGGTCATGAGTGGGTAGCACCGGTGGTTGGTCTAGTTGTATTACAGGCATTTCTCTGTGCGTATGACTAGGACATGGATAACTTGGTAGTCCAGGTACAACAAGGAAAGCAGTAGAGATGAGAACTTGGTCTAGCCAACGTTTATGTCTTTAATTTTGAATGCCATAAAACTTTGCAAACTTTGGTGGTTGGTCCAGTTGTATTACTGTTTTTAGCAGAACCATCGTAAAGCATTGGTGAGAGTTCAGCCTATCAACTTTGTGCACCTGTGTCCTGGAAGAAATGAAATACGTTAGCACATTGAATGAAATAAGAAGAATTTTAGGGTTTATCTAATTGTAAATTCAAATAATTACTTGGATACATTTTTCATCAAATACTACTTGTCGAGTTACCAAGCAAGAATGACAAGAAGAAATTGTACTTTTAAATGAAGCACCTGGAATAGCTTGGCAGATGAAGTGCCACCTCGTGTCGCATTTACAGTTGAACCACTTCCCAGTCCAGTAACTTAAAGAGACACAATCGCCTCGACCATCCGGTTCACCCTGAGCCCACGAGTTGTACTCCCCTAGTGCAGAACCATCAGCCCATTCAAATATCCCTTCTTCACGTTGATCTTGCAGGCCGATGTAGAACATAGAAGTGTCTCCCCTTATGGAGATCAGGAAGGCGTTGGTCTCAGCATCTCGGGGCATGACGAGGGTGCCGCCATCTTTGCGACAGGTTACAGCTGCTTCGTTAAAGGTCTTAGCAGTGTTGAAGGCCTTGTAGCAGATTCCACGCCACAGTTGGTAACCATTGGGATAAGATACTGGGGGGGGGGCATTGTGCTCTTAGTAGCAGTAAAGGCTGACAGCTCAATATAAAAACGCTCTGATCGCACTACACAAATGTCAATTCCTTTAATTGATAAAAGATCTCCTGCCTACAAGTGGTGTATGTTTTTGTATTTATACGTTCCATAGTATACTGGATACTTCAGTTCAGATTTAAAACAAGACACTAACATTTACGATTTTTTTTTTCTAATGGAAAAAAGAATCTTTAAGTCGGTATAATAAGAAACATCTTACCTTGCTCCCGAAGACATGCCTCCAAGACTGCTGATCTGTTTTTCTCGATGTCCAATTTGCGTTCCAGGTCGTCAACAGTGTCGGCCAGTTGGGACTCATCATCCATGTTGCGTTTCAGGTCGTCAACAGTGTCGGACAGTTGGGACATGTCATCCATGTTGCGTTTCAGGTCGTCAACAGTGTTTGACAGTTGGGACTCATCATCCATGTTGCGTTTCAGGTCGTCAACAGTGTTGGACAGTTGAGATATTTCCTATAAACGATTTCTCAGTGCCAAATATCATTAAGTACACCAAGGAAAAGCGGTAGCATCTTAACGTTAGCGACCTTTCAGAATCGACGACAATTTTACCAATATGCAATTAAAATGCAACGAAATGAAAAATGAAACATTTTTAAACAAATTGAAAGTTGATTATCATCATCTCTCGTTGGGGTTTCAAATCCAAAGGTACATTCATGGAATATGTTTGCAATTTTGAGATGGGTGAAATCAGTAAACTATAGGTTTTATTTAAACAAATGAATTTTGTCCATCCTTATGCATCGGAAGACCCCTAGTTCTAAACATCTGAAAAGTCACAGGTAAGAAGACACATGCGTTAACATATGAGAATTCTGTCGTTTCCAAAAATATTTTCAAAATTAGGATTTTTGCACGGTTTCCATACTTATGAAAGTTCATGGATGTTATTTTTTGTCTAGTATGGCACAAAATAGAATACCTCTTTATAGATGACCACCATGACGACGAGTCCCACGATGATCAGGGTTGCCACCACAGCAGTAACGCCCACGATGCAGCCACGGTAGGATCGAACGAAGTCACGAATCACACGACGGCCATTTCTTCCACCAGGATACGTGCTGTCTGGAAACAACAATGAACTATATACCATTTTTTCTGGTGGATGTGTTTTCAAATCTTAAGTAAAGGTTTCAATAAGATGATTGTCAGATATTAAAGTCAGTTTTGACCCAAAGTATTAAGTAAAAAATGAAGCTGGTAAAGATATACAGTAACAAAGATGTATGGCATGAAATAACATGCTATAGAATTATTTTTAAAGATCAACTGTCGCTCCAGTTGAAATTCGATCAATAAATCTTGGTGCTATGTAATATTAAGACTGGATAACATTCATCTGGAGGTTACTCGGGAGAGGATATGAAAATAACAGCATATGCAATCAAATTATCAAAGACCAGAAGATCAAGACATATAGTTAGTGGAGATAATCTCAAAGTAAGACCTACTCAGCTTGCGAAAAACTCCTGCGGTACATTCTTAACAAAAGAATGAAAAAAGAACAAAAACAAGCTACAGCTACCTGTAGACGTTGCCGCTTTGTCAGGTACGTTGACATAACGCCTGTTGCTACCGTCATCAGCCCCCTCAGTGGGTGATTCTCCCCGTAGCTTTGCACGCTGCAGTCGGGCGTCTCGAAATGCTGACGAGAAATTCACAGCCTCGGCTTCTTCATACGTGTCTGAAGACATTTCTATCCCTGTTCCCCTCTTAATATTAGAGACGTTGCCATGGCGACCACGCCCATGCCGATCACTCTGATGGACAGCAGGTGTTGGGGTCTGCGGCCCGCTGGTTTGACTGATGTCGGGCCCAGAGACAGGGGACCGGACCGGCTGTGCTTGTTCGTACATTGTACTGTTCTGACAAACAACGTTTGAGTAGCCTAAAGCTCTTACAGATACATGAATATAACAAAATGATATCGCGATTAGTCTGCAGATGCGATGTTGTCTTTGCCCTTATATGGTAAAACAAGCGGGATGTGGCGCAGTGCAAATGGAATTTTGTTTTTCGACAAGCGAACACATCAACCTACGCAAGGAGACAGACACATTTGAGTTAACCTTTCAAATATTACGTGATAGCTCGCAAAGTTTAGTTACACTTTTTTTCGTATTTTCGACTCTTGCTGCCACCTGTACAAGCTGATGCTACCATTGCAGACACGCCGACATGCATACATTCTCCGTTTTTATTGATTAACATGCCATAAATACACATGTCTTCTTCACTGTTTGTTAACACACCCATTGGGAGACATGTCTCTCTCAATATCTTATTCTCTATTGTTAAACAATGCCCACGTGCATTTCTCTGTGGGTATGACAAGGACATTAAAAACGTAGTAGTCCAGGTAGAACAAAGAAAGCGGTAGAGATGAGAAGGTGGTATTGTTTACATTTATTTCTTACTTTACATTGGAATGCATTACAAACTTATCAGCACGACTCCTTTATGAAAAATAATAAGCATTCAATAATACACTCTTTTCTCTATATGTCTGTCTCTGTCTGTTGAGCTGTCTCTCTATCTCGATTAAATTAGAATCGATCTATCTTTAAGCCAAAAAAAGTTACTCAAGCAACTGGATATGGTTTTGAAACTGTCAGACGTTTCGGATAGAATCCACTATCCTTCGTCAGTGACACTGAAGAGATCTGGAAGAAACAGGTCTTTTATACTCTAACAATTTCAGATGTCCAATAGGAAAGGTTGTATACATGTAAGACAATTCAGACTGAAGACAATTTGGATTCCAAAGAAAACAAAGCTAAGCCAAAGTCAAGCTGAAGACAATTTGGATTTCAAAGGATAGCAAGGCTAAGACACAGTTAATGCAAATGAGTCAATTAGCTCCTGTTGTTTTAGTTACAGGAGACACCACCTACAACACAACCAAGGACATTCCTTCAACCTCCAATCTACCGACATCCTAGACCGTGAAGCCCGCTGGTTTGAACGGGGACTTAGAGAGGCCATATATGAGAGAATATACAATCCCTCCCTCAACAGAAAAGGGGGGCTACGTATGGAACTTTCCGGCACTTGGGACATAGCACTACCCCCCCCCCCCACACACACACACACACACACCAACAAAACTTTTAGCTCCTGTAACTAAAACAACAGGAGCTAATTGACTCATTTGCATTAACTGTGTCTTAGCCTTGCTATCCTTTGAAATCCAAATTGTCTTCAGCTTGACTTTGGCTTAGCTTTGTTTTCTTTGGAATCCAAATTGTCTTCAGTCTGAATTGTCTTACAACCTTTCCTATTGGACATCTGAAATTGTCTTCATTCATAGAAGAAATTACAAGACAAAAAATTGAGAACGAGAACTTCAATCAGGCTGAAAATCACTAGCACACAAACTCGGTTCTCCCTGGTATCTCGGTCCTCGGTGTATATGGTGTCATAACGCCTGGTCCTTTGCTATAACCACCGAATAAAACCGAGTGAGCGAAGTGAACGAGGTGGTCTTTATGAGGTGGTTATAGCAAATGACTAGGCGTTATGACACCATGTACACCGAGGAACAGGCCGGTCATTAACGTTATTATCATATAGCCTACCCAAACTTGCAAACTCCTGTATGATGCATAGATCCCTTGGTACTATTCGTGTGAATTCCTTTGTTGAATTTCTGAAAATTCACGTGCACATTTGTTCTTTGGTACATACATTTGTAAAGAGATTACAGCTTGCATTTTGAAACCAAAATTTCCACAGAAAATATTCGAAACAAGGCAGTCTTTGGCCTTTTAGAACAACAAAACTCGTTATTAATGTTAACAGAATGAGCCATTCCCCTTGCAGTCTGTACGTATTCCCTTTGCTCTGGCATATGCTTCGCTCCTTTTGATTGGCCAATTCCTGCATATCCCTTACTATCTTCTAATTGGTCGGAATGAATCGACACCGGTCGATTTGCATCGACACTGGTGCCGGTGTTGATACAAATCGACACCGGTGCCGGTGTCGATTCATTCTGAGCAATCAGAAGGAGCCATACACACCGGCCTGGCCTAAATCTATGTGTTACGTCATAAACAACGTGAAACGGGGCCTTCTGATTGGTTCGCGGCCACGGTACTGAATTACTATGAATCAAGCTTTTCCACATTACATACAGATCTTCGAAGTTTCAAGCACCTGTATACATATGACTTTGACTTCTGCATCTAATGCGACATTCCGTGCAAATGTGACTAAAACAGGGAGATTTCTAAACACCCCAATTGAAATAATGCTCAAGATTAATTACAATGGTGTAATTGCATTCTCTAGTACTTCAGTAATTGTGTTCGATTATCAGTCAACAAAGTCTAAATAACATCGAGACAAAAACATGCTATTTGGCCCATTGGCTTTACTCCAGATGTTGAGTATTCAACTTGCTATTTGGCCTAAAATAACTCCAGCTCTTGAATAGATAGTAACGAGTTGTATATTTGCAGATTCATCGTAAAGTATTGGTGAGAGTTCAGCCTGTCACCTTTGTGCACCTGTGTCCTAAAAGAATTGAAAGACGTTAGCATATTGAATGAAATAAATAGATTTTTAGGGCTTATCTAACTGTAAAGGCAAATGATTACTTCGATACATTTTTTTCATAAAATAACACCTTTCGAGTTAACAAGTGAGAATTACTTCAAGAAATTGTACTTTTAAATGAAGCACCTGGAGTAGCTTGGCAGATGAAGCGGAAACTCATGTAGCAATAGTGGTTGTACCACATGCCTTTCCTGAAACCGCTTGCGCCGGTGCCGTACACAACGCAATCGCCAGTACCATCCGGTTCATCCTGGCCCCGCGAGTTGTACGCCCCTAGTGCAGAACCATCGGCCCACTCAAATCTTCCTTCTTCACGTTGATCTCGCAAGCCGACATAGAATCGAAGATCGTCTTCCCTCACGGACTTGTATAAGGAGATCAGGAAAGCGTTTGTCTCAGCGTCTCGCGGCATGGCGAGGGTGCCGCCATCTTTGCTACAGGCTGCAGCTGCTTCGTTGAAGGGCTCACGAATGTAGAAAGCCTTGTAGCAGATTCCACGCCACAGTTGGTAATCTTTGGGACAAGATACTGGGGGAAAGTGAGCTATTAGTAGCAGAAAAAAAACTGACAGCTAAAGATAAAAACTTTCTGATCGCATTACGCAAATGTCAATTCTTTTCCTTGATATAAGATCTCCTGCCTACAAGTAGTGGATGTTTTCGTATTTGTACGTTTCATAGTATAGTAGAATTCGTCAGTGCAGCTTTAAAAAACACTGCCAATTACGATTTTTTTCTAATGGACAAAAGAATCATAATATTAAGTCAGTATAATAAGAAATATCTTACTTGGCTCCCAAAGACATGCCTCCAAGACTGCTGATCGGTTTCTCTCGGTGTCCAATTTGCGTTTCAGGTCGTCAACAGTGTCGGACAGTTGGGACACGTCATCCATGTTGCGTTTCAGGTCGTCAACAGTGTCGGACAGTTGGGACACATCATCCATATTGCGTTTCAGGTCGTCAACAGTGGCAGACAGTTGAGATATTTCCTATAAACGATTTCGCAGTGCCAAATTTTATTAAGTACACCAAGGAAAGGCGGTAGCACCTTAACGTTAGCTTTCTGAATCGACGACAGGAGAATTTTACCAATATGCAATTAGAATGCAACGAAATGAAAGTGAAAGAATTTAAACAAATTGAAATTTGATCATCAACAATTCTAGTTAGGGTTTCAAAACCAGAGGCCCGTTCTTAGAATATGTTTGCAATCTTTGTCGTTTTGAGATGAGTGAATTCAGTAAACTATAGGTTTCATTTAATATAAAAAAATGTATCCAATCCTTATGTATCGGGCCACCCCTCGTTCCAGGTAATCTAGACTAAACATCTGAAAAGTCACAGGTAAGGACACTTGTGTTAACGGATTACATATAAGATTACACCAATGAGACACACCACACCAGGGACTGGCCGGATTCAGAGTTTAATGGAAGACCAATAGGGAACTCTGATGGGCCCCAGAGAACCTAGGCCGCAAGAGAAACGAGGCAAGGGTAGGGAGAGGAGGGTGGGTCGCGAGAGGCGGTGTTTTGCCTCCGGTTGTGTTTGGTTGGTGGCCCCCTGCGAGCTCTCCCTGGGAGCAGTGCGAGGCCATTCACTCTCGGGTGCAATCCCCTGGGATTCCGCCCGGGGCGCTATCCCACCCAGAATTCTGTCGTTCAAAAAGATTTTCAAACTTAAGATTTTTTGCACAGCTTCCATAGTAATGAAAGTTCGTGAATGTGATTTTGACACCTTTTTTGTACGAATTTGGCACAAAATAAAATACCTCTCTATAGATGAACACCATGACGACGAGTCCCACGGTGATCAAGGTTGCCACCACCACAGCAGTACCGCCCACGAGGCAGTCACGGTAGGACCGAACGAAGTCACGAAGAACACGGCGGCCATTTGTTCCACCAGGATACGTGCTGTCTGGAAAGAAACAAAAACTTTGGAGCTATTCTGAACTATGTCATCTTTCTTGAGAAAGCGTTCTAAAATATGAAGTATAGGTTACAATAAGATGATTTCCAGAGATCAAAGTCAATTTTTGACGCAAAGTATGAACAAAAAAAAAGTTGATGAGGTTTTGATTTTATAAAGATATATGCAGAAACGTGCTATGAAAGTAATTTTAAAGATCAAATGTCACCCCAGTTGAAATTCGTTCAATAGTACTTGGCGCTAAAATATTTAAGTGGCTGAAATTCCCCTGTAGGGTACTCGGTCTATGGTAACAGGATAACAGCATATGCAATTAAGCTATCAAAGATTAGAGGATAAAGACATAGTTAGTGGCGATAATCTAAGTGCAAAATTGATGCAGCGTGCAAAAAAAACTCCAAAGGTATATTCTAAACACGAAAACAAGTGAAAGCTACCTGTAGACATGGCTGCAGTGTCAGGTACATTCACGTAACGCCTGTTGCTACTGTCATCAGCCCCCTCAGTGGTTGGTTCTCCCTGTAGCTTTGCACGCTGCAACCGGGCCTCTCGAAATGTTACCGAGATATTCACAGCCTCGGCTTCTTCATACACATCTGAAGACATTTCTAGCACTTCTCCCCTCTTTATATTAGAGACGTTGCCATGGCGGCCACGCCCATGCCGACCACTCTGATGGTCAGCAGGTGTTGGGGTCTGCGACCCGCTAGTTTGACTGATGTCGGGCCCAGAGACAGGGGACCGGACCGGCTGTGCTTGTTCGTATATTTCTACTGTTCTGACAAACAACGTTGGAGCAGCCTAAAGCTCTTACAGATACATGAATATAGCAAAATGATATCGCGATTAGTCTGGATATTTGACGTTGTATTTGTCCTTATACATACGGAAAGACAAGCGGGCTGTGACGTAGTGCAAATGGCATTTTGTTTTTCAACAAGCGAACACGTCAACCTACGTCAGGAGGCAGACACATTTGAGTTAAACTTTCAAAAGGTACGTGATAGCTCGCAAGTTTAGTTGCTGAACACACTTTTTATCATATTTTCGACTCTTGCTGCCACCTGTACAAGCTGGTGCTACCATAGCAGACACGCATACATGCACACATTCTTCTTTGCTATTGATTAACATGCCATATACACACATATCTACTTCACTGTTTGCTGACATGCCAATTAAGAGACATATCTCCGTCCATATCTCATTCTCTATTGTTTCACAATGCCCACATGCATTTCTCTGTGGGCATGACTAGGATATGGACATCTTTAGTAGACCATGTAGGACAACGTAAGGTAGAGATGAGAACGTGGTCTTGCTAACATTAAATTTTTACTTAACTTTGGAATGCAATACAAACTGATCATCACAGCTCCTTAATGAATAATGAGGATTATCCAATGGCACACTCTTTTCTCTATGCCTGTCTCTGTCTTCGAGCTGTCGATCCATCTCGATTGAAATCGATCTATTTTAACATTGTACATTAATACAAGTAAAAGTTCAGACATAAAGAGTCCTACATTATACTTGAGATTGAAAAAAAATTCTATTGAAATAAGATATATCATAACACAATTATCCATGGTGTCTTTGTATTTGTGTGCATGTCTTTGCTCGGAGTCTTTGTTTTCATATCATTGTGAGAACCGTAATGAAACACATCTATAAAAAGTGTTCTTTGTCAACAGCCATTGAATTAGAACTCAAAACAGCATTAGCCACGACTTCTGTTGCGGTTTTGACTATAGTGAAGCTCCACAACACATTTCACTGATACTGTGAATCGAGCTTTTCTTCATTACATACAAATCCTCCAAGTTTCACTCACCTGCATATGACCTCAATTGCGGTATCTTATCCGCCATTCTGGACAAATGTAAATAACGCAATGAGATGTCTAAATACCCGTATTGAACTAAGACTTAAAATTAGTAGAATAAGTGCAATCGTATTCTCTAGTACTGAATTGCTTCAGTAAATGTGTCTCTTTACTTAGTCAACAAGGTTTTTCATAACATCGAGAGAAAAACGTGCTATTTGGTCCGTTGGCTTTACTCCATCTGTTGAGCATGCAACCTGCTACTAGGCCTAAAAAACATCCAGCTCTTGAATAGGTAGTAACCGTGGTTGGTCGAGATGTATTGTAATTTGGCGCAGAACCGTCGAAAGCATCGGTGAGAGTTTAGCCTGTCACCCTTTTAGCCTGTCGCCTCTGAAAGGAATGATCGACGTTAGCATATTCAATAGCATAAGAAAAATTCTAGGGTTTATCTAATTGTAAAGACAAATGATTACTTTGACACATATTTTCATCAAATACTACTTGTCGAGTTAACAAACGAGAATGACATGAAGAAATTTAAATTCTAAATGAAGCACCTGGAATAGCTTGGCAGATGAAGCGTAAACTGTTGTAGCAATAAAAGTTATACCACTTCCCACTCCAGTAACTTGCGCCTGAAGAAACGCAATCGCCTCGACCATCCGGTTCACCCTGGGCCCACGAGTTGTACTCCCCTAGTGCAGAACCATCAGCCCATTCAAATCTTCCTTCTTCACGTTGATCTTGCAGGCCGATATAGAATAAAGAAGCGTCTTCCCTTATAGACGTGTATAAGGAGATCAGGAAGGCGTTGGTCTCAGCATCTCGGGGCATGGCGAGGGTGCCGCCATATTTGCGACAGGTTGCAGCTGCTTCGTTAAAGGGCTTACCAGTGTTGAAGACCTTGTAGCAGATTCCACGCCACAGTTGGTAACCATTGGGACAAGATACTGGGGAAAAGTGTTCTCTTAGTAGCAGAAAAAGCTGACAGCTCAATATAAAAACGCTCTGATCGCACTACACAAATGTCAATTCCTTTAATTGATAAAAGATCTCCTGCCTACAAGTAGTGTTTGTTTTCGTATTTGTACGTTTAATAGTATACTGGATACGTCAATTCAACTTTGAAAAAAGACACTGCCAATTAAGAAGTTTTTTTTTTTTTTTCAAATGGAAAAAAGAATCTTTAAGTCGGTATAATAAGAAACATCTTACCTTGCTTCCGAAGACTTGGCTCTAAGACTGCTGATCTATTTTTCTCGGTGTCCAATGTGCGTTTCAGGTCGTAAACAGTGTCGGACAGTTTTGACACATCATCCATGTTGCGTTTCAGGTCGTCAACAGTGTCGGACAGTTGGGACATGTCATCCATGTTGCGTTTCAGATCGTCAACAGTGTTGGACAGTTGGGACATGTCATCCATGTTGCGTTTCAGGTCGTCAACAGTGTTGGACAGTTGAGATATTTCCTATAAACGATTTCTCAGTGCCAAATATCATTCATATCAATCATAAATATAAAAAATCACCAAGGAAAGGAGGTAGCATCTTAACGTTAGCGACCTTTCAGAATCGACGACAATTTTACCAAATAATAATATTATACAATTCAAATGCAACGAAATGAAAAATGAGAGATTTTAAACAAATTGAAATTTAATTATCATCATCTCTAGTTGGGGTTTCAAATCCAAAGGTAAATTAATGACATATGTTTGCAATCTTTGTCATTTTGAGATGGGTGAAATCAGTAGACTATAGGTTTTATTTAAAAAAAATTAATCTTGTCCATCCATCGGAAGACCCCTAGTTCTTGGTAATCTAGACTAAACATCTGTCAAAGTCACAGGTAAGAGGACACATGTGTTAACGGATTACAGATGAGAATTCTGTCGTTTCCAAAGATTTTCCAAATAAGGATTTTTTCACGGTTTCCATAGTCATGAAAGTTCATGGATGTTATTTTTTGTCTAGTATGGCACAAAATAAAATACCTCTCTATAGATGACCACTATGACGACTAGTCCCACGATGATCAGGGTTGCCACCACAGCAGTAACGCCCACGATGTAGCCACGGTAGGACCGAATGAAGTCACGAACAACACAACGGCCATTTGTTCCACCAGGATACGTACTGTCTGGAAACAACAAGGAGCTATTCTGAACTATATACCTTTTTTCTGGTGGATGTGTTTTCAAATCTTAAGTAAATGTTTCAATAAGATGATTGCCAGAGATCAAACTCAGTTTTTGACCCAAAGTATCAAGTAAAAAAATGAAGCTGATAAAGATATACAGTAACAAAGATGTTTGGCATGAAAAAACATACTATAAAATTAATTTTAAAGATCAAATGTCGCTTCAGTTGAAATTCAATCAATAAATCTTGGCGCTATATAATATTAAGACTGGATAACATTCATCTGGAGGGTACTCGGGAGAGGATATGAAAATAACAGCATATGCAATCAAATTATCAAAGACCAGAAGATCAAGACATAGTGGAGATAATCTCAGAGTAAGACCTACTCAGCTTGCGAAAAACTCCTACGGTACATTCTTAACAACAAAAAAAACGAAAAAAAGAACAAAAACAAGCCTCAGCTACCTGTAGACGTTTCCGCTTTGTCAGGTACATTGACATAACGCCTGTTGCTACCGTCATCAGCCCCCTCAACTGGTGAGTCTCCCCGTAGCTTTGCACGCTGCAGTCGGGCCTCTCGAAATGTTGACGAGAAATTCACCACCTCAGCTTCTTCATACGTGTCTGAAGACATTTCTATCCCTGTTCCCCTCTTAATATTAGAGACGTTGCCATGGCGGCCACGCCCATGCCGACCACTCTGATGGTCAGCAGGTGTTGGGGTCTGCGGCCCGCTGGTTTGACTGCTGTGGGACGCAGAAACAGGGAACCGGACCGGCTGTGCTTGTTCGTACATTGTACTGTTCTGACAAACAACGTTGGAGCAGCCTAAAGCTGTTACAGATACATGAATATAGCAAAATGATATCGCGATTAGTCTGAAGATGCGATGTTGTCTTTGCCCTTATATGGAAAGACAAGCGGGCTGTGACGTAGTGCAAATGGCATTTTGTTTTTCAACAAGCGAACACGTCAACCTACGCAAGAAGGCAGACAAATCGAAGTTAACCTTTTAAAAGGTAGTGAGAGCTCGCAGAGTTTAGTTACCAAACAATTGTGTTGTTTTTATGTTTTCGACTCTTGCTGCCACCTGTACAAGCTGGTGCTACCATAGCAGACACGCTGACATGCACACCTTCTCCGTTGCTATTGATTTACATGTCATAAACACATATATCTCCTTTACTGTTTGTTGACATACCAATTAAGAGACATATCTCCGTCAATATCTCATTCTCTATTGTTGAACAATGTCCATATGCCTTTCTCCGTGGGTATGACTAAGGCATTGACAACTTAGTAGTCCAGGTACCACAACAAAAGTAGTGGAGATGAGAACTTAAACATAAATTATTTTTACTTTGGAATGCAATAAAACTTTTTCATAACAACGTCTTAATAAAGAATAATGATCAGCTTATGCCCCGCTCTTTTCTATGTCTCTGTCGTCGGTCCAGCTGTTCTTTTTATCTGTCCATTTCAATTATTATCGATCTATTTGTAAAACATTGCTATGGGCTGAACGCCGTAATAGATATAAAGGTGCACACATAAAGTGTCTTATATTACACTTGTAAAACCACTGAGATTAAAGTAGCTTTCTTTTGAAATTAAATGTTTCATAAAACCAACTAAAAGAGTATGCCCAGTGGCGTCTTACCTCTGTAAGAAATTCTAAAACAATAACAGAAGAATGATAACTCCCTCTCAGGGTGAACACCACTAGCACACAAACATGGCTTCCTGGTATCTCAGTACAATAATTAGCGTGGTTATATTAAATCATTATTGTATATCAGCACATGATATTCATAGATTTATTGAAGTAACTGGTGAAAACAAATTTCTATATGTACCTTTTAGAAAGTTTGACAATACATTATAGTTAAGCATCAACTGTTACAAGGTGTATGATAAATAGCTGGTGTTAGTTATTATGAGTCTATGTCTCTCTCTTTCTCTCTCTCTGTCTGTGTGTGTGTGTGTGTGTGTGTGTGTGTGTGTGTGTGTGTGTGTGTGAGTGAGTGTGTGTGTGTTTTTAGTTGTTTGTGTTTGTGCGCCTCTTACTTGAGCTGTTTGTTTTGCGCATATTATTGTGAAAACCCTAATGAAAAGCATTTGCTAAAAGTATTTAACGACTTCAGTTGTAGTCTTGACCCTAGTGAAATTCCACAAGACATTTCACTGCGAGCTTTTTCACATTGTATCCGGATCTTCCAAGTTTCAAGCACCCATGTACATATGACGTTGACTTCTGCATCTAATGCGCCATTCCATGCAAATGTGAATAACACAGGGAAATTTCTAAACACTCAAAATGAACTGATGCTCAAGATTAATGGTAACAGTGTAATTGCATTCTCTAGCACTGAAACGCTTCATTAATTGTGTTCAATTATCAATCAACAAGGTTTAAATAACATCGATAACAAAACTTGCTATTTCGCCCATTGGCTTTACTCCAGATGTTGAGTATGCAACTTGATATTTGGACAAGAATAACTCCAGCTCTTGAATAGATAGTAATGGTGGTTGGTCGAAATGTATTGTTGCAGAATCATCGTAAAGCATTAGTGAGAGTTCAGCCGGACACCTCTGTGCACCTGCGTCCTGATAGTAATGAACGATGTTAGCATATTTTTATTAAATGAAATAAGAAGAATTTTATGGTTTATTTAATTGTAAAGACAAATGATTACTTTCATACATATTTTCATGAAATACTACTTGTCGAGTTAACACAGCGAGAATGGCTTGAAGAAATTGTACTTTTACATGAAGCACCTGGAATAGCTTGGCAGACGAAGCCGAAACTCATGTCGCATTCGTAGTTGAACCACTTGTCTTTCCAGAAACCGCTTGTGCCGAACACAACACAATCGCCAATACCATCCGGTTCACCCTGGGCCCACGAGTTGTACTCCCCTAGTGCAGAACCATCGGCCCATTCAAATCTTCCTTTTTCACGTTGATCTTGCAAGCCGATAAAGAAATCGTAGTACCCCCCAGCGGACTTGAATAAGGAGATCAGAAAGGCGTTGGTCTCAGCGTCTCGGGGCATGGCGAGGGTGCCGCCGTCTTTCCTACAGGCTGCAGCTGCATCGTTAAAGGGCTCACGAGTGTCGAAGGCCTTGTAGCAGATTCCACGCCACAGTTGGTAACCTTCGGGACAAGATACTGAGGGAAAATTGTGTCTTAGTAGCAGAAAAAAGCTGACAGCTCAAAACGTTCTGATCGCATTACGCAATTGTCAATTCCTTTCAATGATATAATGATATGATATATATATAATATGATTTCCTGCCGACTAGTAGTGTATGCATTTGGACATTCAATAGTATAGTTAGTGTGTCAGAGCAGCTTTAAAAAAGACAATAACATTTATGTTTTTTCTAATGAACAAAAGAATCATTAAGTCAGTATAATAACTAGAGTTCGGGGACCTCATACCTCCATGAAATATTTATTGCTTTTTTGTGGATGGTATGTATGTTTATAGTCGGTTGTATTTGAGAGTAATGGTTTTAAATGTTATGGGAAAGTAGTGGTGTATTTATTTAATGACACAGAGGATGTCCATCTGATTAGTAATTATTAAAATGTGACACTTAATTGTGTAATGTGCGTTTAAGAGGTCGACGGCATATGGTAGCGTGGTGTTCCTTAAGCTTGATGTTTGGCATTTAAACTGTCTAAGGTTGTCAGCATTATTGAGGTTCGACTATGTGCCTCAGAGCGGTGTGGTGGGAGGAAGTTGGGAAACTCAGAAAGAAGAAGGGATGTGGCCAACTTTAGTCAGATGGTGATTTGATTTTCCACCAATATGTCATAACATCAGCTGTTCACATGGTACAAAAATGAGATGCACACTTTCCTCTGATAGCCTACATCAACTATAAGATGAATACTTGGCGCCAACCCCGTCTGCTAAAAAACAAGTACCATTGGCTACGAAATAGACAACTAACAACTGTCCCTTATCGTAACGAAATCAGAACATCTGTATCGCCCATAAAACTTCTGACAGCCAACCCATCTAAGATGAGAGGACCTAATGGCATTTTATAATCACCATGTCACTCAAATCAGCAGTACAGTATGTGAGACATCCATACCTGTTAAGCATTACCGTTAAATGTACCTCAACTTCTTACAATTATACTTACGCTTCACATCTCCATGATATCCTAAGCAGGCATAAATAAAACTAATTATCATATTCAAAAAACTCGGGGTTCCCCAAACAGCTGTCATACAAATCACCTCACTATCTGCTTGGAGCTAAGCCCATTAACAAACACTTAAAGCACGATGCCTGTTCCAATATATCGCAGATATAGGGGGAATTTCTGATATTATTACATCGATTATAACGACAGATACGGCGCCCAAAATCACATCGATTCGAGCTTTCATCATAGCCCACCAACACAACAAGTATGAAACCAATCCATCCAGCCGTTCTTGAGTAATCTTGTACACAGACAGAGACACATAACAGAAAATATAACCTCCATGACATTTCATGGAGGTAACTACTGTGCCAGCTGTTACAAATATTTCAAACAGTCCTAAGCAGACATAAATAAAACTACTGGGGGTTCCCCAAACAGCTGTCACCTCACTATCTGCTTGCAGCTAAGCCCATTAACAAACACATACAGCACGATGCCTGTACCAATATATCTCAAATATAGGGGTGATTTCTGATATTATTACATCGATTATAATGACAGATACGGCTCCCAAGATCTCATCGATTCGAGCTTTCATCACAACCCACCAACACAACAAGTATGAAACCAATCCATCCAGCCGTTCTTGAGTAATCATCTACACAGACAGAGACACATAACAGAAAATATAACCTCCATTCCATGACATTTCATGGAGGTAATAATCATCTTACTTGGCTCCCGAAGACATGCCTCCAAGACTGCTGATCGGTTTCTCTCGATGTCCATGTTGCGTTTCAGGTCGTCAACAGTGTCGGACAGTTGGGACATGTCATCCATGTTGCGTTTCAGGTCGTCAACAGTGTTGGACAGTTGAGACATGTCATCAATGTTGCGTTTCATGTCGTCAAAAGCGTCGGACAGTTGAGACATGTCATCCATGCTGCGTTTCAGGCCGTCAACAGTGTCGGACAGTTGGGACATGTCATCCATGTTGCGTTTCAGGTCGTCAACAGTGTTCGACAGTTGACACATGTCATCCATGTTGCGTTTCAGGTCGTCAACAGTGTTGGACAGTTGAGACATGTCATCAATGTTGCGTTTCAGGTCGTCAACAGTGTTGGACAGTTGAGACATGTCATCAATGTTACGTTTCAGGTCGTCAACAGTGTCGGACAGTTGGGACATGTCATCCATGCTGCGTTTCAGGTCGTCAACAGTGTTGGACAGTTGGGACATGTCATCAATGTTACGTTTCAGGTCGTCAACAGTGTCGGACAGTTGGGACATGTCATCCATGCTGCGTTTCAGGTCGTCAACAGTGTTGGACAGTTGAGACATGTCATCAATGTTGCGTTTCAAGTCATCAAAAGCGTCGGACAGTTGAGATATTTCCTATAAACAATTTCGCAGTGCCGAATGTCAATAGGTACACTAAGGTAACATTTTAGACTTAGCGACCTTTCAGAATGGACGACAAAAGAATTTCACCAATATACAATTCAAATGCAAGGACAAAATTAAAGGTATTAAACAAAAACTACTGTGTCTAACTAATTATCAACTCGAGTTGGGGGTTCTTGGGTCTCGGAAGACCCCTAGTTCTAGGTAATCTAGACTGAACGTCTGAAAATTCACAGGTAAGAGGACACTTGTGTTAACGGATTTCATAGAAGAACTTTATTGCACGACAATTGCACATGATACAATTTAATATGAGAATTCTGCCGCATAAAAAGATTTTTAAATAGTGGACTATTATGTTGGGAAGGTTCCAAAGTCATGAAAGTTCTTGTACGTGATCTTTACACTTGATGTTTTCTAATATGGCACGTAATAGAATACCTCTCTATAGATGACCACCATGACGACGAGTCCCACGATGATCAGGGTTGCCACAACCACAGCAGTAACGCCCACGATGCACCCACGGTAGGACCGAACCAAGTCACGAAAAACACGGCGGCCATTTGTTCCACCAGGATACGCGCTGTCTGAAAAAAAAATTGGCACTATTCTGAACTATATCATTTTCCTGGAGCAACTGTTTTCAAACCTGAAGTACAGATTTCAATACGATGATTGCCAGAGATCAAAGTCAGTTTTTGACCAAACGTTTAAGTAAAATGGAGCTGATAAGGATATGAATTGACAAAGATGTATGCAGAAACATATCATGGAAGTAATTTTAAAGATAGACGAATTTTTTTCAACGTCGCTCCAGTTGAAATTCGATCAATAGTTCTTGGCGTTATAATGTTTAAACTGGCTGAAATTCATCTCATAGAGGCTAGAATCTCAGAGCAAAATTTGCTCAGATTGAGAAAAACTCCAACGGTATATTCTAAACACCCAAAGAAGCTAAAGCTACCTGTAGACGTTGCCGTCGTGTCAGGTACGTTGACATAACGCCTGTTGCTACTGTCATCAGCCTCCTCAACTGGTGACTCTCGCCGTAGCTTTGCGCGCTGCAGCCGGGCCTCTCGAAATGTTGACGAGATATTCACAGCCTCGGCTTCTTCATACGTGTCTGAAGACATTTCTATCCCTTCTCCCCTCTTTATATTAGAGACGTTGCCATGGCGGCCACGCCCATGCCGACCACTCTGATGGTCAGCAGGTGTTGGGGTCTGCGGCCCGCTGGTTTGACTGATGTCGGGCCCAGAGACAGGGGACCGGACCGGCTGTGCTTGTTCGTACATTTCTACTGTTCTGACAAACAACGTTAGAGTAGCCTAAAGCTGTTACAGATACATGAATATAGCAAAATGAATCGCGATTAGTCTGGATATTTTACGTTGTATTTGTCCTTATACATATGGAAAGACAAGCGGACTGTGACTTAGTGCAAATGGCATTTTGTTTTTCAACAAGCGAACACGTCAACCTACGTCAGAGGCAGACACATTTGAGTTAACCTTTCAAAAGGCACGTGATAGCTCGCAAAGTTTAGTTGCTGAACACACTTTCTTTCATATTTTCGACTCTTACTGCCACCTGTACAAGCTGGTGCTACCATAGCAGACACGCCGACATGCACAGCTTTTTCGTTGCTATTGACTAACATGCCATAAACACACATATCTACTTCACTGTTTGTTGCGTACCAATTAAGAGACATATCTCCGTCCAGATATCTTTCTCTATTGTTTAACAATGCCCACATGCATTTCTCTGTGGGCATGACTAGGGTATGGACAACTTTAGTGGACCAGGTAGCACAACGTAAGGTAGAGATGAGAACGTGGTCTTGCTAACATTAAATTTTTACTTAACTTTGGAATGCAATACAAACTGATCATCACAGCTCCTTAATGAATAATGATGATCATCCAATGACACACTATTTTCTTTATGTCTGTCTCTGTCATAGAGCTGTCTCTATATCTCGATTGAAATCGAACTATTTTAACATTGTACAGTAACACAAGTAAAAGTTCAGACATAAAGATAGTCCAACATTATACTTGAGATTGAAAAAAATTCTATTGAAATAAGATATATCATAACACATGTTATCCATGGTGTCGTTGTATTTGTGTGCATGTCTTTGCTCGGAGTGTTTGTTTTTATATCATTGTGAAAACCGTAATGAAAAACATCTACAAAAAGTGTTCTTTGTCAACAGCCATTGAAGTAGAACTCAAAACAGCATATTAGCCACGACTTCTGTTGCAGTTTTGACTATAGTAAAGCTCCACAACACATTTCACTGCTACTGTGAATCGAGCTTTTCTTCATTGCATACAAATCCTCCAAGTTTCACTCACCTGCATATAACCTCAATTGCTGTATCTTAACCGCCATTCTGGACAAATGTGAATAACGCAATGAGATGTCTAAACACCCGAATTGAACTAAGACTTAAAATTGGTAGAATAAGTGCAATCGTATTCTCTAGTACTGAATTGCTTCAGTAAATGTGTCTCTTTTCTTAGTCAACAAGGTTTTTCATAGCATCGAGAGCAAAACTTGCTATTTGGTCCGTTGGCTTTACTCCATCTGTTGAGCATGCAACCTGCTACTAGGCCTAAAAAACCTCCAGCTCTTGAATAGGTAGTAACCGTGGTTGGTCGAGATGTATTTTAATTTGGCGCAGAATCATCGAAAGCCTGTCGCCTCTGAAAGGAATGATCGACGTTAGCATATCCAATAGCATAAGAAAAATTCTAGGGTCTATCTAATTGTAAAGACAAATGATTACTTTGACACATATTTTCATCAAATACTACTTGTCGAGTTAACAAGTGAGAATGACATGAAGAAATTGTACTTTTACATGAAGCACCTGGAATAGCTTGGCAGACGAAGCCGAAACTCATGTCGCATTTGAAGTTGTACCACTTCTCTTTCCAGAAACCGCTTGCGACGGACACAACGCAATCACCATCACCATTCAGTTCGACCGGGGTCCACGAGTTGTACTCCCCTAGTGCAGAACCATCGGCCCACTCAAATTTTCCTTCTTCACGTTGATCTTGCAGGCCGATATAGAATCGATGATCGTATTCCCTCAGGGACCCATATAAGGAGCTCAGGAAGGCGTTGGTCTCTGCGTCTCGGGGCATGGCAAGGGTGCCGCCATCTTTGCGACAGGTTGCAGCTGCTTCGTTAAAGGGCTCACGAGTGTCGAATGCCTTGTAGCAGATTCCACGCCACAGTTGGTAACCATCGGGACAAGATACTGAGGGAAAATTGTGTCTTAGTAGCAGAAAAAAAAACTGACAGCTCAAGATAAAAACGTTCTGATCGCATTACGCAATTGTCAATTCCTTTCAATGATATAAGATCTCCTGCCTACAAGTAGTGGATGTTTTCGTATTTGTACGTTTCATAGTATAGTAGAATTCGTCGGTGCAGCTTTAAAAAACACTGCCAATTACGATTTTTTCTAATGGACAAAAGAATCATAATATTAAGTCAGTATAATAAGAAATATCTTACTTGGCTCCCGAAGACATGCCTCCAAGACTGCTGATCGGTTTCTCTCGGTGTCCAATTTGCGTTTCAGGTCGTCAACAGTGTCGGACAGTTGGGACACGTCATCCATGTTGCGTTTCAGGTCGTCAACAGTGTCGGACAGTTGGGACACATCATCCATATTGCGTTTCAGGTCGTCAACACTGACAGACAGTTGAGATATTTCCTATAAACGATTTCGCAGTGCCAAATTTTATTAAGTACACCAAGGAAAGGCGGTGGCACCTTAACGTTAGCTTTCTGAATCGACGACAGGAGAATTTTACCAATATGCAATTAGAATGCAACGAAATGAAAGTGAAAGAATTTAAACAAATTGAAATTTGATCATCAACAATTCTAGTTGGGGTTTCAAAACCAGAGGCCCGTTCTTAGAATATGTTTGCAATCTTTGTCGTTTTGAGATGAGTGAAATCAGTAAACTATAGGTTTCATTTAATATAAAAAAATGTATCCAATCCTTATGTATCGGGCCACCCCTCGTTCCAGGTAATCTAGACTAAACATCTGAAAAGTCACAGGTGAGGACACTTGTGTTAACGGATTACATATAAGATTACACCAATGAGACACACCACACCAGGGACTGGCCGGATTCAGAGTTTAATGGAAGACCAATAGGGAACACTGATGGGCCCCAGAGAACCTAGGCCGCAAGAGAAACGAGGCAAGGGTAGGGAGAGGAGGGTGGGTCGCGAGAGGCGGTGTTTTGCCTCCGGTTGTGTTTGGTTGGTGGCCCCCTGCGAGCTCTCCCTGCGGCGCAAGGTACCATGGGGCCAGTGCGAGGCCATTCACTCTCGGGTGCAATCCCCTGGGATTCCGCCCGGGGCGCTATCCCACCCAGAATTCTGTCGTTCAAAAAGATTTTCAAACTTAAGATTTTTTGCACAGTTTCCATATTAATGAAAGTTCGTGGATGTGATTTTGACACCTTTTTTGTACGAATTTGGCACAAAATGAAATACCTCTCTATAGATGACCACCATGACGACGAGTCCCACGATGATCAAGGTTGCCACCACAGCAGTAACGCCCACGATGCAGCCACGGTAGGACCGAACGAAGTCACGAAGAACACGGCGGCCATTTGTTCCACCAGGATACGTGCTGTCTGGAAAGAAACAAAAACTTTGGAGCTATTCTGAACTATGTCATCTTTCTTGAGAAAGCGTTCTAAAATATGAAGTATAGGTTACAATAAGATGATTTCCAGAGATCAAAGTCAATTTTTGACGCAAAGTATGAACAAAAAAAAGATGGATGAGGTTTTGATTTTATAAAGATATATGCAGAAACGTGCTATGAAAGTAATTTTAAAGATCAAATGTCACCCCAGTTGAAATTCGTTCAATAGTACTTGGGGCTTAAATATTTAACTGGCTGAAATTTACCTGTAGGGTACTCGGTCTAGGGAAACAGGATAACAGCATATGCAATTAAGCTATCAAAGATTAGAGGATAAAGACATAGTTAGTGGCGATAATCTAAGTGCAAAATTTATGCAGCGTACAAAAAAAAACTCCAAAGGTATATTCTAAACACGAAAATAAGGTTCAGCTACCTGTAGATGTTGCCGCTGAGTCAGGTACATTCACGTAACACCTGTTGCTACTGTCATCAACCCCCTCAACTGGTGACTCTCCCGGTAGCTTTGCACGCTGCAGTCGGGCCTCTCGAAATGTTGACGAGATATTCACAGACTCGGCTTCTTCATACGTGTCTGAAGACATTTCTATTCCTTCTCCTATCTTTTCATTTTCATGCTTGTTCGTACATTGTACTGTTCTGACAAACAACGTTTGAGCAGCCTAAAGATCTTACAGATACATGAATATAACAACATGATGTCACGATTAGTCTGAAGAAGCGATGTTGTCTTTGCCCTTATATGGAAAGACAAGCGGGCTGTGGCGCAGTGCAAATGGCATTTTGTTTTTCAACAAGCGAACACGTCAACCTACGCAAGAAGGCAGACAAATCGAAGTTCGCCAAGTTTAGTTCCTGAAAACACGTGTGTTTTTTTAATATTTACTACTCTTCTTGCCACCAGTACAATATGTTATTACCAACAGACACGCTGAAATTCGCAGATTCTTCGTTGCTATTGATTAACATGCTGTAAACACAAATATCTCATTTATTGTTTGTTGAAACACCTATCAAAAGACACATCTCCGTCAATATCTCATTCTTTATTATTAAATGCAATGCCCACATGCATTTCTCTGTGGGTATGACTTGGCATTGACAACTTAGCAGTCCAGGTAGCACAACGAAAGCGGTAGAGATGAGAACTTAGTCTTGTTAACATTAATTTCTTACTTTACTTTGGAATGCAAGACAAACTGATCATCACAGCTCCTTAATGAAAAATGATGATTATCAAATAATAATACTCTTTTCTCTTTTTCTGTCTGTATCTGTCTAGTTCACGGTCTTCATATCTCGATTGAAATTGATCAATTTTTAACATTGTACAGTGACACAAGGAAAAGTGTACACGTAAAGTGTCTTACATTACACTTCCAAAACCACTTAAGATTGAAATAAATTTCTATTAAAATAAAATATCCTACAACACAGTGATCCGTGAATAGATTACGCCCCATGGTGTCTTACCGCAAGCTGTAAGAAATTACAAGACAAAAAATAGAGAACGATAACTTCGTCTCAGGCTGTTCTCTGATGTTCTTGATATATATAATGCAAGAATATGCCTAATTATATTAAATTATGATTGTATATTAGCACATGATATTCATAGCTTCATATTAAAGAAAGGGAAAACTTTATCTGTGTACTTTATAGAAAATCAAAAGATAAATTTCAGTTTATCACACATCAGCAGTTGCCATTCCTTTCACCAATTTGAAAGCTGGTAACACTTCTTATGAGTCTATCAATTCTATATGTCTCTCTCTTTCTGTGATATGTGTTCGTGTGTGTGTGTGTGTGTGTGTGTGTGTGTGTGTCTGTGTGTCTGTGTGTGTGTGTGTCTGTGTGTGTGTGTGTGTGTGTGTGTGTGTGTGTGTGTGTGTGTTGTTTGTATTTGTGCGCATGTGTACTTGGGTTGTGTGTTTTGCGCATATTATTGCGAAACCCCTAATGAAACACATTTACCAAAAGTGTTCTTGGTTAACAATTGCAAACATTAACATTAGAACTCAATACAGCATTAATCATCACTTCTGCTATAGTCTTGACCCTAGCGAAGGTCCAAAAGACACATTTCACGACTAGTACAAGAATTACTATATAAATCGACCTTTTCCACATTTACATAAAGGTCTTCCATGTTTAAAGCACCCATATAGATATGACGTTGACTACTGCATTTAATGCACCATTCAGTGCAAATTTGAATAAATGATTGATTACAATAGTGCAATTGCATTCTCTAGTACTGAATTGCTTCAGTAATTGTGTTCAGTTCTCAGTCATCAAAGTTTACATAACATCGAGAAAAAAAAACTTGCTTTTTCGCCCGTTGGCTTAACTGCAGGTCGTGAGTCGGTAGTAACGGTGGTTGGTCGATTTGTATTGTAATTTGTTGCAGAACCGTCGTTAAGCATTGGTGAGAGTTCAGCCTGTCACCTCTGTGCACCTGTGTCCTGAAAGGAATGAAAGACGTTAGCATTTTCAATAGAATAAGAAGAGTTTTAGGGTAACCGTTTTTCTAATTATAAAGACAACTGATTACTTTGGTACATGTTTTCATGAACACTTTTCGTGTTAACAAGCTAGAATGACAGGAAGAAATTGTACTTTTAAATGAAGCACCTGGAATAGCTTGGCAGACGAAGCCGAAACTCCGGTAGCATTCGTAGTTGAGCCACTTCCCTTTCCAGAAACCGCTTGCGCTGGACACAACACAATCGCCACTACCATCCGGTTCACCCCGGGCCCACGAGTTGTACACTCCTAGTGCATAACCATCGGCCCACTCAAATCTTCCTTCTTCACGTTGATCTTGCAGGCCGATATAGAATCGAGGATCGTCTTCCCTCAGGGACATGTATAAGGAGATCAGGAAGGCGTTGGTCTCAGCGTCTCGAGGCATGGCAAGGGTGCCGCCATCTTTGCGACAGGCTGCAGCTGATTCATTAAAAGGCGTAGGAGTGTCGAATGCCTTGTAGCAGATTCCACGCCACAGTTGGTAACCATCGGGACAATATACTGGGGGGGCATTGTGCTCTTAGTAGCAGACAAAAGCTGACAGCTAAAGATAAAAACGTTCTGACCGCATTACGCAAATGTCAATTCCTTTCATTGATATAAGATCTCCTACCTACAAGTAGTGTACGTTTTCATACTTTTACGTTCAATAGTATAGTGGATACGTTAGTTTAGCTTTAAAAAAAGGCATTGCCATTTATGTTTTTTTTCTAATGGATAAAAGAATCATAAAGTCAGACTAATAAGAATCATCTTACTTGGCTCCCGAATACATGCCTCCAAGATTGCTGATCTGTTTCTCTCGATGTCCAATTTGCATTTCAGGTCGTCAACAGTGTTGGACAGTTGGGACAAGTCATCCATGTTGCGTTTCATGTCGTCAACAGTGTTGGACAGTTGGGACACGTCATCCATGTTGCGTTTCAGGTCTCCAACAGTGTCGGACAGTTGAGATATTTCCTATAAACGATTTCGCAGAGCAAAACATGATTAAGTTACCAAGGAAATGCAACGAAATGAAATACTAAAGTAATATTAAACAAAAAACTACTTTGTCTAATTAATTATCAACGATAGTTGGAGTTCAAATCCACAGGCCCATTCTTGGAATATCTTCGAAATCTAGGTCATTTTCAGATGGGTGAAATAGGTCTCATTTGAAAATAATATCCATCCTTAGGTCTCCGGAAACTCCTACTTCTAGGTATTCTAGACAGCTGAAAAGTCAAAGGTACGAGGACTGCCTTTTAAAAGGATTTTCAAAATTATGATTTTTGCAAAATTTCCATAATTAAGAAAATTCATGAATGTGATTTTGACAGCTTTTTTCTAGTATGTCACGAAACAAAATACCTCTCTATTGATGAACACCATCACGACAAGTCCAACGATGATCAGGGTTGCCACCACAGCAGTACCGCCCACGATGCAGCCACGGTAGGACCGAACGAAGTCACGAACAACACGGTGGCCATTTGTTCCACCAGGATACATGCTGTCTGGAAAAAAACCTTGGAGCTATTCTGAACTATATCATTTTCTGTGGAAATTGTTTTCAAGGCTTAAATATTGATTTAGATAAGATCATTGCCAGAGATCAAAGCCAGTTTTTGACCCAAAGTATTAAGTAAAAAAATGAAGCTTATAAGGATATGCATTAATGAAGATGTATGTATAAACATACTATGCAAGTAATTTTAAAGATTAACCAATTTTTCTCATCGTCACCCCAGTTAACGTTGCAATTCTATCAGTAATTCTTCGCCCTATAATGTTTAAACTGGCTGTTATTCATCTGGAGGGCACTCCGGCTAGGGTACCAGAATAATACCACATGCAATTAAGTTATAAAAGACCAGACCATAAAGACATAGTGACCATAATCTTACTGCAAAATTTACTCAGCTTGCGAAAAACTATAACAGAATATATTCTAAACACGAAAACAAGCCTCAGCTACCTGTAGACGTTGCCGCAGTGTCAGGTACATTGACATAGCGCCTGTTGCTATTGTCATCAGCCCCATCAACGGCTGACTCTCCCCGTAGCTTTGCACTCTGCAGTCGGGCCTCTCGAAATGTTGACGAGATATTCACAGCCTCGGCTTCTTCATACGTGTCTGAAGACATTTCTATCCCTTCTCCCCTCTTTATATTAGAGACGTTGCCATGGCGGCCACGCCCATGCCGACCACTCTGATGGTCAGCAGGTGTTGGGGTCTGCGGCCCGCTGGTTTGACTGCTGTAGGGCCCCGAGACAGGGCACCGGACCGGCTGTGCTTGTTCGTACATTTCTACTGTTCTGACAAACAACGTTTGAGCAGCCTAAAGCTGGTATACATGAATACAACAAAACTATAGTCTGATTAGTCTGTAGATGCGATGTTGTCGTTGCCCTTATATGGAAATGCAAGTGCTGTGGCGCAGTGAAAATAGTATTTTGTTTTTCAGGATGAAGACGTCAACCTATACGCAAGAAGGCAGACAAATCGAAGTTAGCCTGTTTAATAGGTACGTGAGAGCTTGTAAAGTTTAGTTGCTGAACACACGTGTTTTTTTAGAATTACGTCTCAGAGTTGCTGCCACCTGTCAAGCTGGTGCTACCATAGCACACACGCCTACATGCACACATTCTTCGTTGCTATTGAATAACATGTTTATAGTATAAACACACATAAATCCTTCACTATTTGTTGACACACCAATTAGGAGACATATCTCCTTGAATATTTCATACTTTATTGTTAAACATTGCTTACATTCATTTCTCCGTGGGTATGACTAGGACATTGACAACTTAGTAGTCCAGGTAGCACAACGAAAGTAGACGAGATAAGAACTTAGTCTAGCCAAAATTATTATTTTACATTACAGTGCAATAAAACCTTGGCCTTGTCATAACAACGTCTTAATGAATAATAATGATCACCTTATGACACGTTCTTTGCTATGTCTCTGTCCGACAGGCTGTCTCTCTTTATGTCTCCATATCGATTATTATCGATCTATTTATCAAACATTTGCTATGGGCTGAACGCCGTAATAGAAATAATTATAATCGTGCACATGAATTGACTTATATTACACTTGAAAAACCACTGAGATTAAAATAACTTTCTGTTGAAATAAAATATTTCATAAAACCAACTAATAGAATATGCCCAATGACATGTTACCACTGTAAGAAATTCCAAGACAAAAACAGGAGAACGATAACTGTCTCTCAGACTGAAATCCACTAGCACACTTATAATACTCGGTTCCCTGGTATCTCAGAGCAATGATAAGTTTCTTATGCACATAATATTAATAGCTTTTTATTAAGTAACGGGCGAAAAAAAACTTTGTGTACCTTTTAGAAATTTTGAAGATACATTTTAGTTTATCAAATATCAACAATTACAATGTTTATGATATAGTTGATGTCAGTCCTTATGAGCCTATCTTTTCTATATATCTCTATCTTTCTGTGTTCTCTCTCTCTCAATCTCACACACTCTCTCTCTCTCTGTGTATGTGTGTGTGTGTGTTGTTTGTATTTGTGCGCATGTGCACTTAGGTTGTTTGTTTTGCGCATATTATTGTGAAAACCCTAATGAAACACATTTACCAAAAGCGTTCTTGGTCAACAGCCATTAACATTACAACTCAATTCAGCATCAATCATCACTTCTGCTGTAGTCTTGACCAAAGTGAAGCTCCAAAAGACATATTTCACTAAAAGTACTGAATTACTATGAATCAAGATTTTCAACATTACATACAGATCTTCCAAGTTTCAAAAACCTAATACATATGACGACTTCTGCATCTAATGCACTATTCCGTGCGAATGTGACTAAAACAGGGAGATTTCTAACTCCCATATTGTAATAAGGCTTGAGATTGATTAAAGCAGTGCAGTTGCATTCTATAGTACTAAATTGCTTCAGTAAATGTGTTAGATTCCTAGTCAACAAGGTTTTATTAACGTTAAGAACAAAACTTGCTATTTGGCCCATTGGCTTTACTCCAACTATTGAGTATGCAACTTGCTACTTGGCCTAAAATAACTCCACCTCTTGAATAGATAGTAACCGTGGTTGGTCGAGTTGTATTGTAATTCATTGCAGCCCCAACGAAAAGTATTGGTAAGAGTTCAGCCTGTCAACTCTGTGCACCTGTGTCCCGAAAAAAAATGAACGACGTTAGCATATTCAATAGCACAAGAATAATCCTAGGGTCTATCTAATTGTGAAGACAAATAATTACTTTTGAATAGATAAATTTTTCATCAAATAATACTTTTCGATTGAACAAGTGAGAATGACACAAATAAATTGTACTTTTAGATAAAGTACCTGGCATGACTTGGCAGGCAAAGAGGAAACTCCAGTCGCATTCGTAGTTGAACCACTTGCCTTTACCCCAGAAACCGCTTGCGCCGGACACAACACAATCACCACGACCGTCCGGTTCACCCGGAGCCCACGACTTGTACATCCCTAGTGCAGAACCATCGGCCCACTCAAATCTTCCTTCTTCACGTTGATCTTGTAGGTCGATGAAGAAATAACGCCCCCCAACGGTCGTGTACAAGGAGGACAGGAAGGCGTTGGTCTCAGCGTCTCGGGGCATGGCAAGGGTGCCGCCATCTTTGCGACAGGCTGCAGCTGCTTCGTTAAAGGGCTCACGAGTGTTGAAAGCCTTGTAGCAGATTCCACGCCACAGTTGGTAATCTTTGGGACAAGATACTGATGGAACATTGTGCTCTTAATAGCAGAAAAAAAGCTGACAGCTCATGCAAGATAAAAACGTTCTGATCGCATTACGCAATTGTCAATTCCTTTCAATGATATAAGATCTCCTGCCTACAAGTAGTGTATATTTTTGTTTTTGTACGTTCAATGGTATAGTGGGTGCGTCAGAGCAGCTTTAAAAATACACTACAATTTGAGAGTTTTTTTTTCTAATGAATAAAAGAATCATGAAGTCAGAGTGATAAGAATCATCTTACTTGGCTCCCGAAGACTTGCCTCCAAGACTGCTGATCGGTTCCTCTCGAAGTCCAATTTGCGTTTCAGGTCGTCAACAGTATCAGACAGTTGGAACATGTCATCCATGTTGCGTTTCAGGTCGTCAACAGTGTTGGACAGTTGGGACATGTCATCCATGTTGCGTTTCAGGTCGTCAACAGTGTCGGACAGTTGCGACACATCATCCATGTTGCTTTTCAGGTCGTCAACAGTGTCGGACAGTTGCGACACATCATCCATGTTGCGTTTCAGGTCGTCAACAGTGTTGGACAGTTGGGACATGTCATCCATGTTGCGCTTTAGGTCGTCAACAGTGTCGGACAGTTGGGACATGTCATCCATGTTGCGTTTCAGGTCGTCAACAGTGTTGGACAGTTGAGATATTTCCTAAAAACGATTTCTCAGTGCCAAATATCATTAAGTACACCAAGGAAAGGCAGTAGCATCTTAACGTTAGCGACCTTTCAGAATCGACGACAATTTTACCAATATGCAATTAAAACCCAACGAAATGAAAAATGAAACATTTTAAAAAAATTGAAATTTGATTATCATCATCTCTAGTTGGGGTTTCAAATCCAAAGGTACATTCATGGAATATGTTTGCAATCTTTGTCGTTTTGAGATGGGTGAAATTTGTAAAGGTTTTATTTTAAAAAATGAAGTTTGTCCATCATTATGCATCGGAAGACACCTAGTTCTAGGTAATCTAGACTAAACATCTGATAAGTCACAGGTAAGAAGACACATGTGTTAGCGGATTACATATGAGATTTCTGTCGTTTCCAAAGATTTTCAAAATTAGGATTTTTGCACGGTTTCCATAGTCATGAAAGTTCATGGATGTTATTTTTTGTCTAGTATGGCACAAAATAAAATACCTCTTTATAGATAAACACCATGACGACGAGTCCCACGATGATCAGGGTTGCCACCACCACAGCAGTAACGCCCACGATGCAGCCACGGTAGGACCGAACGAGGTCACGAAGAACACGGTGGCCATTTGTTTCACCAGGATACGTGCTGTCTGGAAAAAAAAGTTTGGAGCTATTCTGAACTATATCATTTTCTGTGGAAAATTTTTTCGATCATTGCCAGAGATCAAAGCCAGTTTTTGACCCAAAATATTCAGTGAAAGATGAAGCTTATAAGGATATGCATTAATAAAGAAGTATGTAGAAACATACTATGCAAGTAATTTTAAAGATCAACCAATTTTTCTCATCGTCACCCCAGTTAACGTTGAAATGCGATCAGTAATTCTTCGCCCTATAATGTTGTACTGGCTGTTATTCATCTGAAGGGTACTCTGGCTAGGGTACCAGAATAATAGCACATGCAATTAAGTTATAAAAGACCAGGGCATAAAGACATAGTGACCATAATCTTACTGCAAAATTTACTCAGCTTGCGAAAAACTATAACAGAATATATTCTAAACACGAAAACAATCCTCAGCTACCTGAAGACGTGGCCGCTGTGTCAGGTACATTGACATAACGCCTGTTGCTACTGTCATCAGCCTCCTCAGTGGGCGATTCTCCCCGTAGCTTTGCACGCTGCAGTCGGGCCTCTCGAAATGTTGACGAGATATTCACAGCCTCGGCTTCTTCATACGTGTCTGAAGACATTTCTATCGCTTCTCCCCTCTTTATCTTACAGACGTTGCCATGGCCACCACGCCCATGCCGACCACTCTGATGGTCAGCAGGTGTTGTGGTCTGCGGCCCGCTGGTTTGAGTGATTTGAGGCCTAGAGACAGGGGACCGGACCGGCTGTGCTTGTTCGTACATTTCTACTGTTCTGGCAAACAACGTTTGAGCAGTCTTAAGCTCTTACGGATACATGAATACAACAAAATGATACCGCGATTAGTCTGTAGATGTGATGTTGTCTTTGCCCTTATATGGTAAGACAAGCGGGCTGTGGCGCAGTGCAAATGGAATTTTGTTTTTCAACAAAGCGAACACGTCAACCTACGCAAGGAGACAGACACATTTGAGTTAACCTTTCAAATATTACGTGATAGCTCGCAAAGTTTAGTTACACTTTTTTTTTCGTATTTTCGACTCTTGCTGCCACCTGTACAAGCTGGTGCTACCATTGCAGACACGCCGACATGCACACATTCTCCGTTTTTATTGATTAACATGCCATAAATACACATGTCTCCTTCACTGTTTGTTAACACACCCATTGGGAGACATGTCTCTCTCAATATCTTATTCTCTGTTGTTAAACAATGCCCACGTGCTCTGTGGGTATGACAAGGACATTAAAAACGTAGTAGTCCAGGTAGAACAAAGAAAGCGGTAGAGATGAGAAGGTGGTATTGTTTACATTTATTTCTTACTTTACATTGGAATGCATTACAAACTTATCAGTACGACTCCTTTATGAAAAATAATAAGCATCCAATAATACACTCTTTTTTCTATATGTCTGTCTCTGTCGAGCTGTCTCTCTATCTCGATTAAATTAAAATCGATCTATCTTTAACATTGAACAGTAATACAAGGAAAAGTGCACACATTAAGTGCCTTACATTGCACATGTGAAATGCAATAAAATATATTAGAACACCATGATCCATCGAATAAACTACGCCCCATGTTGTGTTACTGTAAATTGTAAGAAATTACAAGACAAAAAATGGGGCTGAAAATCACTAGCACACTGGTATCTCGGTGCAATAAGGGTTAATGACCCGCCTGTTCCTCGGTGTATATGGTGTCATAACGCCTGGTCCTTTGCTATAACCACCGAATAAAACCACCGTAAAGTATTGGTGAGAGTTCAGCCTGTCACCTCTGTGCACCTGTGTCCTGAAAGAAATGAAAGACGTTAGCATATTGAATGAAATAAATAGATTTTTAGGGCTTATCTAACTGTAAAGGCAAATGATTACTTCGATACATTTTGTTCATAAAATAACACTTTTCGAGTTAACAAGTGAGAATTACTTCAAGAAATTGTACTTTTAAATGAAGCACCTGAAGTAGCTTGGCAGATGAAGCGGAAACTCGAGGAGCAAAAGTGGTTGTACCACATGCCTTTCCTGAAACCGCTTGCGCAGGACACAACACAATCGCCATTCCCATCCGGTTCACCCGGGCCCCACAAGCTGTACGCCCCTAGTGCAGAACCATCAGCCCATTCAAATATCCCTTCTACACGTTGATCTTGCAGGCCGATATAGAACCAAGAAGTATCTGCCCTTATGGACGTGTATAAGGAGATCAGGAAGGCGTTGGTCTCAGCATCTCGGGGCATGGCGAGGGTGCCGCCATCTTTGCGACAGGTTGCAGCTGCTTCGTTAAAGGGCTTACCAGTGTTGAAGACCATGCAGCAGATTCCACGCCACAGTCGGTAACCATCGGGACAAGATACTGGGGAAAATTGTGCTATTAGTAGAAGAAAAAGCTGACAGCTCAAGATAAAAACGCTCTGATCGCACTACACAAATGCCAATTCCTTTAATTGATAAAAGATCTCCTGCCTACAAGTGGTGTATGTTTTTGTATTTGTGCGTTCCATAGTATACTGGATACTTCAGTTCAGGTTTAAAACAAGACAGTAACATTTACGATTTTTTTTCTAATGGAAAATAGAATCTTAAAGTCGGTTTAATAAGAAACATCTTACCTTGCTCCCGAAGACATGCCTCCAAGACTGCTGATCTGTTTTTCTCGGTGTCCAATTTGCGTTTCAGGTCGTCAACAGTGTCGGACAGTTGGGACATGTCATCCATGTTGCGTTTCAGGTCGTCAACAGTGTTGGACAGTTGAGATATTTCCTATAAACGATTTCTCAGTGCCAAATATCGTTCATATCAATCATAAAAATTAAAAAAATCACCAAGGAAAGGAGGTAGCATCTTAATGTTAGCGACCTTTCAGAATCGACGACAATTTTACCAAATAATATTATGCAATTAAAATGCAACGAAATGAAAAATGAAAGATCTTAAACAAATTGAAATTTTATCATCATCATCTCTAGTTGGGGTTTCAAATCCAAAGGTACATTCATGGAATATGTTTGCAATCTTTGTCGTTTTGAGATGGGTGAAATTAGTAAAGGTTTTATTTAAAAAATGAAGTTTGTCCATCATTATGCATCGGAAGACACCTAGTTCTAGGTAATCTAGACTAAACATCTGAAAAGTCACAGGTAAGAAGACACATGTGTTAACGGATTACATATGAGAATTCTGTCGTTTCAAAAGATTTTCAAAATTAGGATTTTTGCACGGTTTCCATAGTAATGAAAGTTCGTGGATGTTATTTTTTGTCTAGTATGGCACAAAATAAAATACCTCTTTATAGATAAACACCATGACGACGAGTCCCACGATGACCAATGTTGCCACCACCACAGCAGTAACGCCCACGATGCAGCCACGGTATGATCGAACGAAGTCACGAAGAACACGGCGGCCATTTGTTCCACCAGGATACGTGCTGTCTGAAGAAAAAAAACCTTTTGAGTTATTCTGAACTATATCATTTTTTCTGGAGAAAACGTTTTCAAATCTGAAGAATAGGTTTCGATAAGATGATTGCCAGAGATTGAAGTCAGTTTTTGACTCAAAGTACCAGTACAAAATGAAGCTGATAAGGATATGCGTGAATAGAGATGTGTGCAGAAACATACTATGAAAGTCATTTTAAAGATCAACGAATTTTTCTCAACGTTGCTCCAGTTGAAACTCGATCAACAATTCTTGGCGGCAAAATGTTTATACTGGCTGTAATTCATCTTAAGGGTACTCGGGCTAGGGTATTAGAATAACATCATAATTAAATAAGTTACCAAAGCCAAGAGGATCAAGAGATATTTAGAGAGGATACTCTCAGAGCAAAATTTACACAGATTGAGAAAAAACTCCAACGGTATATTCTAAGCACGAAAACAAGCTAAAGCTACCTGTAGACGTTACCGCTGTGTCAGGTACATTGACATAACGCCTGTTGGTTCTGTCTTCAGCCCCTTCAGTGGGTGATTCTCCCCGTAGCTTTGCACGCTGCAGCCGGGCCTCTCGAAATGTTGACGAGATATTCACAGACTCGGCTTCTTCATACGTGTCTGAATACATTTCTATTCCTTCTCCTATCTTTTCATTAGAGACGTTGCCATGGAGGCCACGCCCATGCCGACCACTCTGATGGTCAGTAGGTGGTGGGGTCTGCGGCCCGCTGGTTTGACTGATGTCGGGCCCAGAGACAGGGGACCGGACCGGCTGTGCTTATTCGTACATTGTACTGTTCTGACAAACAACGTTTGAGCAGCCTAAAGATCTTACAGATACATGAATATAACAACATGATGTCACGATTAGTCTGAAGAAGCGATGTTGTCTTTGCCCTTATATGGAAAGACAAGCGGGCTGTGGCGCAGAGAAAATGGTATTTTGTTTTCCAACAAGCGAACACGTTAACCTACGTAAGGACACATTTATGTTAACCTTTTAAAGGGTACGAGAGAGCTTGCCAATATTTACTACTCTTGCTGCCGCCTGTAACAAAATGATATTACCATGAGACGCGCTGACATGCACACATTCCGTTGCTGTTCTTTAGAATGCCATAAACCTACCTAAATCCTTCACTATTTGTTGACACACCAATTAAGAGACATATCTCCGTCAATATTTCATTCTTTATTGTTAAACAATGCCCACATGCATTTCTCTGTGGGTATGACTAGGACATGGATAACTTGGTAGTCTAGGTACAACAAGGAAAGCAGTAGAGATGGGAACTTGGTCTAGCCAACGTTTGTGTCTTTAATTTTGACTGCAATAAAACTTTCTTATAACAACTCCTTAATGAATGATAATGATCACCCTCGTGGCTATGCCTCTGTCTGCCAAGCTGTCTTCTTTTATCTCTCTATCTCGATTATTATCGATTTATTTATAAAACATTTGCTATGGCCTGGACGCCGTAATGCAAAGAGCACACATAAAGTGTCTTATATTACACTTGTAAAACCATCGAGAATAAAGTAATTTTCCGTTGAAATAAAACGTTTCATAAAACCATCTAATAGAATATGCCCAATAGTGTCACGATAACTCCATCTCAGGCTAAGAATCACTAGCACACATGCTCAGTTTTGCGCTATCCAAGTGCAATAATATGCTGTCTTATATCAAATCATGATTGCATACCAGCACATAATATTCAATAGCGTTTTATTGAAGTGACGGACGAAATAAAATGTATGTGTACCTTTTAGACAGTTTTATTTTAGTACATTTTAGTTTAGCCAACGTCAGTTACGTGGACAAGGTGTCTGATATAGCTGATGTTAGTTCTTATGAGTCTATCATTTCTATGTGTCTCTCTCTGTCTTTCTGTGTGTGTATGTGTTGTTGTTGTTTGTATTTGTGCGCATGTGTACTTGGTTTGTTTGTTTTGCGCATTTTGTTGTAAAACCACTAATGTAACACATTTGCTAAAAGCGTTCTTGGTCAACAGCCATTAACATTACAGCTCAATTCAGCATCAATCATCACTTTTGCTATAGGCTTGACCCTAGTGAAGCTCCAAAAGAGTCATTTTACTTCTACTATAAATCAAGCATTTCCACACTTCATATAGATCTTCACAGTTTTAAGCACTTAGATACATATGACGTCGACTGCTGTATCTTATCCGCAATTCTGTACAAATTTTGATAACACAGGGAATTTCTAAAAATATTGAACTAAGACTCAAGATTGATTGAAACAGTGCAATTTCATTTTCTAGTACTGAATTGCTTTAGTAATTGTGTTTGATTCTCAATGAACACAGTTTGAATAACAAAAAAACTTGCTATTTCGCACGTTGGCTTAACTCCAGGTCATAAGTGGGTAGCACAGGTAATTGGTCCAGTTGTATTACTGTTTGTAGCAGAACCATCGTAAAGCATTGGTGAGAGTTCAGCCTGTCACCTCTGTGCACCTCTGTCCTGAAAGGAGTGAAATACGTTAGCATATTGAATGAAATAAGAAGAGTTTTAGTATTTATCTAATTGTAATAAATACTACTTGTCGAGTTACCAAGCAAGAATGACAAGAAGAAATTGTACTTCTAAATGAAGCACCTGGAATAGCTTGGCAGATGAAGCGTAAACTGTTGTCGCAATAATAGTTATACCACTCCCCACTCCAGAAACTTGCGCCTGAAGAAACGCAATCGCCTTGACCATCCGGTTGACCCGGGCCCCACGGGCTGTACGCCCCTAGTGCAGAACCATCAGCCCACTCAAATATCCCTTCTTCACGTTGATCTTGCAGGCCGACGAAGAACATAGAAGTGTCTCCCCTTATGGACGCGTATAAGGAGATCAGGAAGGCGTTGGTCTCAGCGTCTCGGGGCATGGCGAGGGTGCCGCCATATTTGCGACAGGTTGCAGCTGCTTCGTTAAAGGTCTTAGCAGTGTTGAAGACCTTGTAGCAGATTCCACGCCACAGTTTGTAACCATCGGGACAAGATGCTGGGGAAAATTGTGCTCTTAGTAGCAGAAAAGGCTGACAGCTAAAGATAAAAGCGCTCTGATCGCACTACACAAATGTCAATTCCTTTAATTGATAAAAGATCTCCTGCCTACAAGTGGTGTATGTTTTTGTATTCGTGCGTTCAATAGTATACTGGATACGTCAGTGCAGTTTTAAAACAAGACACTGACATTTACTCCTTTTTTTTCAAATGGAATCTTTAAGTCGGTATGATAAGAAACATCTTACTTTGCTCCCGAAGACTTGCCTCCGAGACTGCTGATCTATTTTTCTCGATGTCCAATTTGCGTTTCAGGTCGTCAACTGTGTTGGACAGTTCGGACACATCATCCATGTTGCGTTTCAGGTCGTCAACAGTGTTGGACAGTTGGGACATGTCATCCATGTTGCGTTTTAGGTCGTCAACAGTGTTGGACAGTTGGGATATGCCATCCATGTTGCGTTTCAGGTCGTCAACAGTGTTGGACAGTTGAGATATTTCCTATAAACGATTTCTCAGTGCCAAATATCATTAAGTACACCAAGGAAAGGAGTTAGCATCTTAACGTTAGCGACCTTTCAGAATCGACGACAATTTTACCAAATAATATTATACAATTGGAATGCAACGAAATGAAAAATGAAACATTTTAAACAAATTGAAATTTGATTATGATCATCTCTAGTTGGGGTTTCAAATCCAAAGGTACATTTCATGGAATATGTTTGCAATCTTTGTCGTTTAGAGATGGGTGAAATCAGTAAACTATAGGTTTCATTTTAAAAAAATGAATTCTATCCATCCTTATGCATCGGAAGACACCTAGTTCTAGATAATCTAGACTAAACATCTGATAAGTCACAGGTAAGAAGACACATGTGTTAACGGATTACATATGAGAATTCTGTCGTTTCAAAAGATTTTCAAATTAGGATTTTTGCACGGTTTCCATAGTCATGAAAGTTCATGGATGTTACTTTTTGTCTAGTATGGCACAAAATAAAATACCTCTTTATAGATAAACACCATGACGACGAGTCCCACGATGATCAGGGTTGCCACCACAGCAGTAACGCCCACGATGCAGCCACGGTAGGACCGAACGAAGTCACGAATCACACGGCGGCCATTTGTCCCACCAGGATATGTGCTGTCTGAAAAAAAACCTAGTAGCTGTACTGAGCAATATCACTTTCTGCGGGAAGTGTTTTTAAATCTGAAGTATAGGTTTCAATAAGATGAGTGCCAGACATCAACAAAGTCAGTTTTTGACCCAAAGTATTAAGTAAAAAAAACGAAGCTGATAAGGTCATAAATTTACAAAGATGTATGCAGAAACATTAGTACAAAATTAATTTTAAAGATCAACCAATTTTTCTCATCGTCGTCTCAGTTGACGTTGAAATTCGATCGAAAGTTCTTATTGGCGTTATAATGTTTATAATTGCCAAAATTCCTCTGAAGGGTAATCGCGGGCTAGGGTATCAGAGACCAGAAGATCAAGACATAGTTAGAGATGATAATCTCAGAGCAAAATTTACTCGGCCTGAAAAATACTCGAAAACAAGCTTCAACTACCTGTAGACATGGCCGCTGTGTCAGGTGGATTAACATAACGCCTGTTGCTACTGTCATCAGCCCCCTCAGTGGTTGGCTCTCCCCGTAGCTTTGCACGCTGCAGTCGGGCCTCTCGAAATGTTGACGAGAAATTCGCAGACTCAGCTTCTTCATACGTGTCTGAAGACATTTCTATCCCTTCTCCCCTCTTTCTATTAGAGACGTTGCCATGGAGGCCACGCCCATGCCGACCACTCTGATGGACAGCAGGTGATTTTGACTGCGGCCCGCTGGTTTGACTGTTGTCGGGCCCAGAGACAGGGAACCGGACCGGCTGTGCTTGTTCGTACATTTCTATTGTCTGACAAACAACGTTTGGGCAGCTTAAAGATCTTACAGATACATGAATATAACAAAATGATGTCACGATTAGTCTGAAGAAGCGATGTTGTCTTTGCCCTTATATGGAAATACAAGCTGACTGTTGCGCAGTGAAAATGGCATTTTGTTTTTTTACGAGAACACGTCAACCTGCGCAAGAAGGCAGACAAATCGAAGTTAACCTTTCAAAACGTACATGAGAGCTAGTTGCTGAATACACCTGTATGTTTGTATATTCAAGACTCTTGCTGCCACGTGGACCTGTGCAAGATGTTGTTATCTGCATGAAAATGTGTATGTGTGTGTGTGTGTGTGTGTGTGTGTGTGTGTGTGTGTGTGTGTGTCAGCATAGATTTATCAAGATCGTCTGAATGGGTTTTAATAAAGGGTTAATGTCCCGCCCCGAGTTGTATATGGTGATGAGATAATCCCTAGTCAGGTGCGATAACCACATAATAAACCACCGAGTGCGCGTAGCGTAACTGTTGTTGTTTCACGTAGTCCCGTTCCACTTACAGTGGCATTTTACGGTACGGTCCGGGATTTCATAGTTCCATTCGAACTATTTGAACTCGCTTGCGTGCGCGGTTGTGGAAAATTCGAACAATTGCGGTTGCGAGCTTGCGGTTTTTTTGTTCGAATTGACGAATTTGTGCACAATGAATTGTAAATTATGCCAACCCGGACTTTAATTGCATAATTACTGAAGAAATTCTATTTTTCAGTGTTTCACCATTATAGGAGTTTTATACACGTAACCTATGTCAATTAAGGCAAGTGGGACATTACCAAATACAAATTTTACAAAAAAGGTCTGATAAATGTACATTTGTCTATGATATGCGGATATCTATTATTATTGATCAGACAAATATTGCACTTTGATGTCGTTGGTGCGAAAACATTTTAATTGTAATTTCCCGCAATCGTATATAACTCCTCTTTGCGCGTAGAAAGAGAACGCAGTACATTCGTCCGTATATACTTCTATAACGATACATCACATATTGTTACAGACAAATCTAAGCTGTTCCAAACTTAATGTTTGATGGTACAGAAAGTTTCGTGCCTTGTAGTACCTTACCTTAGACCTTAGACCCTTCCGCAACACTGTTGCATTGGTCAACTCGGTGAGCATACTTTCTCCAAAGGGTGCGGTCTTGAGCTACTGCCATGCTTTCCATATTGCTTAGACCCATTTTCCTTCCATCATCTAAGATTGTCCGTCTTAGTGTAGTTTTTGGCCTGCCCCTGGGGCGGGTGCCCTTAGGAGCCCATGACATAGCTGTTTTTGTTGTTCTTTTGTCGGAGAGGCGTCATACATGCCCAACAAATCTTAATCTTCTTTTTCTGACTGTCTCACTGGCTAGAGGTACCTTAGCTCTTTGCATGAGCTCTTTATTTGTGACGTGGTCACGCCAGGAGATGTACACTGGTGGTTAACTGTTATATGCTTGATAGGCAAAATTTTGATACTGAATTTGAAATGAAAATTAAAGACAATCTAAAGACACTGGAGGAACTCAACAGAGAGCAAGGGCCTATCGATTGCCCAATCACGGCGTCAGAAATAAAGTAGTTCAATAACGGCTCTCAAAAACAAAAAGGCGAGCGGTGAAGACATGGTAATTAACGAAATGCTAAAAGCGGGACACAGCTTACTTTTAAAGCCTCTTGTTGCATTATTCAATCGCACCTGTTTTAGTGGAAAATTCCCCCAAACCTGGTCAAAAAGCTACATAGTGCCCATATTCAAATCAGGGAGAAAAGACGACACTAACAACTACCGCGGGATTTCCATTTCTAGCTGTCTCGGGAAACTGTTTACCTCTGTTCTAAACAAAAGGCTCTCCTCTTTTCTCGAGGAAAACAAAATTCTTAAACCTAATCAAGCGGGGTTCCGGGAGAATTACAGAACGTCAGATAACATATTTGTTCTGAAAACGTTGATTTCCAAATATACACAGTCAAGAAAACAACTATTTGCTTGCTTTGTGGATCTATCCAAGGCATTTGATTCAATTTGGCACGAGGGCCTATTATTCAAACTCATATCAAAAGGCATTTCCGGTAGATTTTTTGATATGCTAACAAGCTAATATAGTCAATTCACAGCGAGTGTGATAACAAATATAGGTTTAAGTGAAAATTTCCAATCAAAAACAATCAAAATAGGAGTGCGGCAAGGTTGTGTTCTAAGTCCTTAACTATTTAACCTATATATCAGTGACTTAGCAGACGAACTGAATACAGGAGATTTTGATGCGCCCTTGCTAAATACATCGGATGTATCAAGTTTATTTTATGCCGACGACCTTGTCCTACTATCAACTAGCCAAAATGGCCTTCAAAATGCAATTGATAAACTAGGTCTCTATTGCAACAAATGGAAATTATCAGTTAACATGAATAAGACAAAAATAATCGTTTTTAACAAAAAGGGTCATATGTTCTCAAATCTCAAATTTCATATACTCAACGAAGACATAGAGATAGTTTCTTCATACTGCTATTTAGGGGTGGTGCTTACAACAGGTTGCAACTTCACAACAGCATTAAAAACACTACAAAAGAAGGCGCTAAGAGCTCAGTTCAGTATTAAAACAACACTAGGAGAAACCAATCCTTCAATTTCAGTATATTATAAATTATTTGATGCCTGCGTTGTCCCAATATTGACTTATGGTACAGAGGTATGGGGCAAAATCGGATTAAATGATAAGTCATCCATTGAACAAGTTCATCTGAAGTTTTGTAAGTAGTTATTAGGCGTAAGAAAAACTCAAGTAATCTTCTTGCAACAAGGGCAGAACTAGGCAGGTATCCTCTGTGGATCGAAGTATATACTAGATTGTATTCATACTACAAAAGATTAGTTAAAGAAGTGCCAAGAAATAGCCTACAATTTGAAGCTTTTCTTGTACAGCAGGACTTACACAGTAGCAACATACCATGCTGGTTTTCCAATGTTAATAAAATCCTGGAGGAGTCTGGTTTTGCCTATCTTTTGATTAACAGTGATCGCAACACATCTTTCGCTCAGTCCGAAGTAAACCAAAGACTGAAAGACAACTTTGTTCAAAATTTTTACTCCGAAATGAATTCTCCCGGCATGAAGGAAAACCAAGGTAATAAGTTAAGAACCTACAGAAAATTCAAGCTTACCTATGAAAGAGAAAAGTACCTAGAGATAACAAATTTTAGCTATCGCAGAGCCATGACTAAATTAAGGATCAGCGATCACCCACTGCAAATTGAAGCTGGCAGATACACCCGAACTCCTCCTGATGATAGAATATGCATGTTTTGTAATAAGAAAGTCAGATATATAGAAAATGAAATGCACTTTGTGCTAGAGTGTTCTCTGTACAATGATATGCGTAATAGCCTTGTTAATGTTAAACGTGTAAAAGAGTAGACTTGTTTAAATATCTGATGACATCAACTAACTTTGACGTATTGGAAGAACTGTGTAAGTTCGTTTACTCATGTTTTAAGAGGAGGGGCGAAGCTTGTAGAAAATAGTTATAATTAGGATATATCATTGTTTATTTGTTGTTATTATTTTTATATCAAACTTAATGCATTTAGCCCCATTGGGGCATGAACATGCATTAAACATCATTGTCATTGTCTATGCTTAACTATGCAATGATTATGAAGTTATATATAGTGGCATCTTTGTTGTCACTGGTCGAGTTTTGATGCAGAGATTAAAACATGGGTTCTACTAGGGGTGGGTACCGGTACAGAAAATTCAGGTCCAGGACCGGTTTAGGTCCAGTGGTTCAGAGGTTCCTGGACCTGAAACTGGTTTTGATTCAGGATGTGAAAACATGTGAATAGACGATACTCATGGTCCATTTTGTTTTGTGGCGTATTTGACTCCCACTGGCGTTCTAAAATCTTGCAAGACTAACTGCATCTGTATGATTGACTGTAAAGCTTTGTAGAAATGACTATAAGCTCACTCTGATCCGATCTTGTTCCTTTCTTCGACCGGTAAGCCCCAAAACGCGTGAATTCCTGATCATATAATCTGTTTATTTTCTAACAGGTCCAGCATCCGGTTCACCGAATTTTTTTCAAGTCCGTTTTTTTTCCTTTCCCACGTTAACTACCTACCTACCTAGTCCCTTGACCTCCTGGTCGTTGGGGGGGGGGAGGGGGGGGCAAGGTAGACATGCAGTTTCAACGTTACAAAATGATAAAACCCACAGAGTTCCGATGTCCATTGTCGTTGATCTCTACTTTAGACAGCTGGAGAACGTGCTTCCACCTTCAGCCAGACTTCTCCTTCAATCTGGTTACCCAAGGTGTTCTTGATGCGGACAGGTATCTACGGTTCAATGATTGGCATATAAACAAGTGAGTGAAGATCACATACCTCCGTGAAATACTTAAAGGGATTTGGGGGGTCTTTATGTTGTTGTTGTTTTCTTCATTATCATCGTTGTTTTTTTTTCATTATTGTCTTCCACTGTCTTCGAAAAAGGAGTCGAACCCAATAAACCAGGATCTAGAGTTAGCTTTTCTTACTTTTAGACTAGAGTAGACACTTGCGATATTGTTTTTACACTGTTTGAATCTCTTATGTTACCTGCAATTAGCCCACGGGCAAGAATTTGCAATAATTCTTCGCTGACTCCCTCCCAAGAAATGAGGTAACCATCAATAGCCTTTTCCGGGTCTTTAACAGAATTTCCCGTCAACTGACAACTTTGGACCCGGGCCAAGCCAACATTCCCATCCTGTCAATCTCAGATTACCCCATCTTTCGCTTCACATCCTGTTACTCTGTAATATTCAGTTGATACACAAACACACACTCACAGAGCTAAGATAACACGTTCATTTCCCACGTTGTTTGTTACGTAGAAGTTTACGATTCTAAGTACGCATGTGCAGCAAAATGCACTGTGGGTAATGCATGCATGTCAAAGGTGAATGCCCCTGATAAACAAAGCATGTCTGAACTATTGCAATAGTTTACACGTTAGATTCCTTCATCTTTGACATATTGTCCACAAAGCATTCTGCTTCACATGCGATCTATAGCTAAGGGAACAACCCGCCGTACGTGCAAATACGTGCTGTCTACTTGCCAAAACGTGGGCAATCGTTTGGGATCCGTAAGTGGTAAGTACCGCCTCTGTACAGACACGCTGTAGAACTTAACGTGCAGGCAAAACGTTGTGTGCCATCGGACCACGGATTCGCCTCCCTACGTGCCAGTACAGGCGACGCCCCTGCCCTACAGCCTAAACGTTTTCAGAAATACGTGGCGGACGTGGCCTCCTCCAAAAAAACGTACGGACAAATTGCACGTACGGCGGTTGTGCCCTTAGCTTTAGACACATGAACGTCAACGTGCGAACATTTTTTTTTGCCCCGTGAAAAACAAAGGTATTGTTTTACGGTATGTGCATGCGCACTAAGGATCTTGGGCCCCTTTCTCACCTCAGTCTTTTCACAGGTCACAAAGCGGAACTTCTGCAGGGCTTTGGCCAGTGCGAACTTGAGCTCCAACATGGCGATGCGCATGCCCAGACAGTTCCTGGGGCCGGCTCCGAAGGGGAGGAAGGCGTACGGGTCACGTGATTCTTTCTCTTTCTTACTGAACCTGTTAACCGATGATTAACACATAGGGTCAAAATCAAATCTAGCACATTATGCTAGACTGATCACGCTTTAGCAATATATACAACACAACCTCGAGCTAGCACGGAAGTTCACCTGATATGGTTAATTGATTTATGGCAAAAATTGAATTGTTCGCCAGTCGCCACATAGGTTTGAATCAAATGTAGCCCATCATCTACACGGGCCAACTCCTCAGTTCTAGGTCCAACGTGCCCCCATGGGAGTTCTACAACAGACACCCTTGAGTAAGATATTATGTTCCTATTCCTCGATATCTGAAGAGGAATAGGAACATTCCTCTCTATAAGATATCGAGTATGAGAACAACACTTCATGTATAAAAAGAACAGGTGAGGACAACACTTCATGTGTGAGGACAACAGGTGAGGGCAACAGGTGAGGACAACATTCGTGTGTGAGAGAACAGATAAGGACAACACTTCGTGTGTGAGGAGAACAGGAGAGGGCAACACTTCATGTGTGAGGAGAACAGGTGAGGACAACACTTCGTGTGTGATGAGAACAGGTGAGGACAACAGGTGAAGACAATACTTCATGTGTGAGGAGAACAGGTGAGGACAACACTTCGTGTGTGAGGAGAACAGGTGAGGGCAACAGGTGAGGACAACACTTCATGTGTGAGGAGAACGGGTGAGGACAACACTTCGTGTGTGAGGAGAATAGGTGAGGACAACACTTCGTGTGCGAGGAGAACAGGTGAGGACAACAGGTGAGGACAACACTTCATGTGTGAGGAGAACAGGTGAGGACAACACTTCGTGTGTGAGGTGAACACGTGGTTCTGATACGATATCGCCTCTATACTTTCTCTTAACCAGACGGAGGGGGACATATCAACAATCTTCACCCATTGCTTTAGTTGAAAAATACCAGATAATTTCTTTAGATCGTATAACGTGTTAGATAGAATAAAGCCTTAGAATTCACTGACCTCTCAGGCTTGAACTTCTCAGGTTCCGGCCAGATGTCAGCGTCATAGTGGATCGCCCACACGGGGAAGGTAACAATGGTACCTTCTGGAATGTGCAAACCGTTCACTTCCGTATCCTCCTTACAAACACGGTCAAACCTAACAACAAAACAGATCCATTAATTCTAATGTCTAAACATTGTGTTCGTTGGACTAATTGACAAAAGATATCAAAACGATTAGGTAGGCTTACGTCACATTTCCAAACCGGGGCCCGGCCGGACTGTTTGCGGCAAGGAAAAACAGAAACGTATGCGTACAAATACGAATACACAAATAATGCCCACGACTTTCCTTTACGTCTTATGTTTATTTGGTGTCTTTTATATCATAATTTTTGTTCCAGAAAGTTAAGAAACATGGCTTAGCGACAACGACAGAAAAAAGTGACCGTAGGTAACATAATCTGTGACGTATTAATGGTTTCCGCCGCATTGGTTGTAACAATGCATATTATGTCGATGATATGAACAGTCCCAGGCAGACAAATAACAACTAACAGGAAAGAAAATGAAGCCCTAATATTACTGATAGCTTAACAGGCGAAAGTATGTACTTGTTTATTGTAACACTGCCACCGACAAATGCAATGTGCAAGGAAGCCAGAGTCTAACATCTGTTCAGGCATGTCGGGGATTCCTCTGCCGGCCACGTCAGCTGTTCTACATTAACTCCATATCTGCTTGGAGATAAGCTAATTACCAAGCCCCTTTGCCATCTGGGCTGTTCCATAATAATAGAAATATAGGGGGATTTCTAAAATTATTGCATCGATGATACAAACAGCTACCGCTAAAAAAACCAACGTGCATCATCACGCAGGTCCGTACAGACGACATGCCAAACAACATGCAAATGCGGCAAAGAGAACATACAGATACAGATGCGAACGCGCGTTACATGGACAAAAACGATAGTCTGTCGCCGGACGTTACCCTCCGGCCACAGAGTAAAAACATGTCGCACCTCTGTGAGGCAGGAAACATCCTCAAAGTCTCGTTGATGCACATCTCCAGGTAGGTCAGCTCGTTGACAGACTCGTAGTCCAGTTTCCCCTGAATTATTAAAACAAAAGTGGTTTTTATTAAGAACCAGTTTAGTGATCTTTACAGAGAACTGACAGAAGACATCAAGGCGTGCAAAAAACTCTACGTTTTTCAAGGAGTCGTGAGATCCATTGACTCTTGTTATTCAAACAATGCACGCTATAATAAAAACACTGATTACATCCATAGTAAACTACAATGGCCAACAGTTAAAGAAAGACTGTACACTGGTACTCTATTTCTGACAAAGTATTAGTAGCAAAGGAAACTAGAGCTATGTACAATAGATTAGAAAACATTAGTAGCACACATATGAGTACAGCCCTCGTCTTGCGACAAGTGGTGGTTTTAGACTACCTAAGCCAACAACTGCAGTAATGACTAGGACCTTCTTGTATAGATGCACCAAGTCCTTTCCTTAACTCACCCGCTTGGCAATAATGGCGTCCACCTCCTGGACGGCTCTGTCCTGTGCCTCCTGGTCCACAGCGAGGTTGTATGCTGTCAGGGTGAGGGTGTTGGCGGTGGTGTCATAACCCGCTACCCAGAACAGCACCGCGTTTCCCTTGATCTCTTTTATGGAAACACCTGCTGTAAAAACCAAACACAAATACAATTCAATTTCAACAACTGGATAAAAATGGAGATTTATTTCCGATCCATCATTTTTCTTCAGCGTCACTGGAAATTAATAATCAACTCTAAAATGTGACACCAAAACAATAAACTCATAATATTCTAAAATTTCGTTTGAGTTTTGAGACATTTTTCACATGAAGCTCATTTCATAGGGTTTGCGTCTTATATATAGATTCCTTGAAAGTGATTCGCAATGGGGGAAATAACCCCAATTATCCAAACGATATCGATGTTAGGAAAATATTTGAACAGAATATGTGCATCTTGGAAGACATGTTTGTATGTTTTCTTCGCGTATTTTCGTATCTGACATATAATGAGTCCTTCTGTCTCTCAAAAACATTGTTCATCAAGCACACTGACCTTGTTTGGCGACCTCCCCAGATGCCTTGTTGTCCAACTCTTCGTTGTGAGCCTTGAGCATCAGTTGAAGGAAGTCCACCGGTTTCTAGAAAATGTTGAAATATATGTTGTAAGAGCCATGAGATACGTAACAGGTCATGATTCCAAGACCTTTCCTGGAACAGAACAGAACCGCATAGAGAATAAACAAATAAACAATGCCTTCGCGCGCATGTGGAGTGAGTGAGTGAGTGAGTGAGTGAGTGAGTGAGTGAGTGAGTGAGTGAGTGAGAGTGAGTGAGTGAGTGAGTGTGAGTGAGTGAGTGAGTTAGGGTGAGTGAATGATTGAGTGAGTGAGTAAGAGTGAGTGAGTGAGTGAATGAATGAGTGAGTGAGTGAGTGTGTGAGTGAGTGAGTGTGAGTGAGTGAGTGAGTGAGTGAGTGAGTGAGAGAGTGAGTGAGTGTAAGTGAGTGAGTGAGTGTGAGTGAGTGAGTGAGTGAGGGTGAATGAGTGAGGGTGAGTGAGTGAGTGAGTGAGTGTGAGTGAGTGAGTGAGTGTGAGTGAGTGAGTGAGTGAGTGAGTGAGTGAGTGTGAGTGAGTGAGTGAGTGAGTGAGCGAGCAAGAGTGAGTGAGTAAGAGTGAGTGAATGAATGAATGAGTGAGTGAGTGAGCGAGCGAGCGAGTGAGTGAGTAAGAGTGAGTGAATGAGTGAGTGAGTAAGAGTGAGTGAATGATTGAGTGAGTGAGTAAGAGTGAGTGAGTGAGTGAATGAATGAATGAGTGAGTGAGTGAGTGAGTGAGTAAGAGTGAGTGAATGAATGAGTGAGTGAGTGAATGAATGAATGAGTGAGTGAGTGAGTAAGAGTGAGTGAATGAATGAGTGAGTGAGTGAGTGAGTGAGTGAGTGAGTAAGAGTGAGTGAATGAATGAGTGAGTGAGTGAATGAGTATAGTTTAGTGGGTTAGGGTTAGTCCGTGGAAATTGAGGTCTTCTAGTAGTTTGTTTGTTTGTCGTGGTGTGTATCAGCAGTTATTTTGATATTGCAGAGTAACAGCAGAATGTTAGGCGGAAACTGCGTCCAAAGTTGGTGACGCCGGCTTGGCCCGGATCTAAAGTCTTACAGGAATGCAGGGAAATGAAAAGACAGCATTATCAAGAATATTATGATACAATTGTACGCTTTACATCCGTGGACAAAATAAAGCGCTCACTCCCAAGCTTTTGATCAGCCCTCTGATTCTATTCAAGTTGGTAAGCGCTTTATTTTGTGCACGGACTTAAAGTGTAAAATTATATTATGATATCGATTACCATTATCCCAGATAAACTTACATTCGAACATTATAAAGAATTGACAATAATGAATAGTACAACACATTCATGAAAGCTGTACCTTACCTCATCTCCTGAGTTTGATTTCCGCATGTCCATCACACTGTCGACAGCCTCACTGAAAAATTTCATAGGCTTCTTGGGGAGGACGGTCATCCCAAACCGCTCCAGGAACTTGCCAAGCTGAGGAAATGCGACTTTAGGAAACAGAGAACAATGATAAGCATGAAACTTTATCTGTGATTGGTAATGAACCTCCGTAAATAGTTTGATCAGGTTGGTAGATCAATTCAAAAAGATCTTCTTTGTTACAGAACCTTTTTTTTGCGTTTCGTCGCCCTCTGGCGACGAAACGCCATGTGTTGGGTTTTGCCTTCAGTGCTTCAATGCATCGATGCATGCATGAATGCCTCAATGGTACTTGGTTCAACACTGTGTCGCACAGCATGAAGACCTTCCATGTTTGTTGTTCAACCATTGCCATATATGGCAAGACCTGCAACATTTCATGTTCAGGCTTTGCCTTATATGGCAAGGGAGCAAGAAAAGCCAGGCAGCCTTGATTTGCACGATACACATGCGACCGCATGCAACTGCTACAACTGTTCGGAAATACCATTGCATTGTGGTTTCGGACTTCAATATCCTGGAAAATGGCCATATAACATCCATTCCACAAGATTGCACAAGAAAAAAAAGATTTTATCAAGAAAGCGACCGAAAATCGACATAAATAATACTATGTAGTGAGGTTAAAGCATAATGTAGAGTCCATTCCAAGACACCATGTGGATGTTTGTTGCCATTGTTTAGAATTGATTTTAAAGTTTTGTAATTATATGTCTAGGACATTTGATACTTTAGAAATATTTTCAACACTGTTTCAACTTTATAAATATTTCCCTAGTCCTGTAAAACTTTGGAAATATTCATGGTGTGGAATTGGGTACTTCTAATGGTTTCTAAATAATGATAACAGCATTCTACCATTATTTACCATTTTCTACCATTTTGTACCATTTTTTGTAAATGGTTCAGTGGGCTGGGAAGATTTCAATTCACACATCCTTGCAAAGTATGGTTGGGTGCCATGCAACAATGGCCCACCACAAAGGATCCACCAGTGCCCAGCAGTGAAATCTAAAAATATACAGATGCAACAATAGGGCTTACTTTTATGGGGACAATAAGCTAATTTTACCATTTGGCAAAGTTTACAAATATTTGTAAATATTTCTAAATGTGAAATAATCACACAGAAGTTTCACAATTATTCTAAATAAAGATATTTTTGTACAGTTACTTTCAAAATGTTTCTAAAATATTCAAAGGAATTCAAAGAGATGAGTATTTTCTTAGTCATTTTTTGAAAAGAATTTAATTATTGTCGCTCAGATATTCTTTTATTCAAAATAATTCAGACTAATTACAAATATCCCCTAAAAACCCTCATGGTGTCTTGGAATGGACTCTACACTCACATACAATACACGCAACAACTTAGCTCGATCGGTAAATTCATAGGCCTTTGGATCCGAAAGTCCCTGGTTCGAAACCGAGCGTGGATTTTTTTTCTTTTTAAATATTGAAGATAATATATAAATATTCTATTTATTTATTGATATTATATTTTTATATATCATTTTTTTAATTTTAGTATTCATTTCATATATGCAAGGCCTTTGTCTTGTGAACAGGACTTCATAGATTCCAAACCCGGCATTCGAATTTTTCTGTTCATGGTAATGGAAAATACCGTGCAGCGGCTCCTATGCGCGGTAAGATGATTCTCGCAAAACACTCGCCACTAAACTACTATTCATGATGTAAACAGAGGCTCTTGATGTTGTTTGCATGAAACTCCATCAAAAACAGCGATCCTTTCTTACAGTAGCAAATGCTCCATTGTTCAGTATCGACTTCATTCAGAAGTTTTCAGACAACACGGATGTGGAAAGTCACACCGCTCGACACAAAAGTATGGAAATTTTCATGAATATTAGTAAAATTATCCAGGAAAACAAGGAAGAAATGTTGTAAATTCGGAAACCAGTATAATAGAGATGGGATAGCTGTTAATTGGTTTGGATATTTGTTTGACATTTGGTAGTCAATTTAGATAGAATCTTGTCGCAGTGCTGATGGTGCTTTTTCAAGTGTACATAAGTACCTGGGTATATTGATAGATTTTTTAATGAACTTATTGTACATTTTGAAATAAAGTTGTAAGCCAAGACCAGCTATTAAACAATACTCCTTTCCAAAATAACAATTTTTCTTATAGACGCAACAGCCCTTGAGTGACTTTTTCTAACAGATTTTACTTCAAGAAAAATACAGTTCACACTCATAAACGTAGACGAAACGTCAGCTTTTTTTAAAAGCACTTGTTTTTTTAATTCTTCCGTAAACGTTTCGACGTTACGATGTCAGAATACAATAGGTTAAGATCGGATTTCACTGTCTAGTTCATATCGCACCGGTAGTATTTGTTACTTTCATTTTGTACTGATGAAGGCGACAGATGGGCGTCGAAACGTTTATGGAAGAATCAAAAGAAGGTTGTGTAACGAAGAAGACTTTGTTGGATTAGTAATGAAAGACAATGCAACAGTATTTAAAGGATCTTGGATAGAAAGTAATGGTTATTCATGCAGATGTGTGGTGGCCTTGTTACGATACGTGTTTTCAACCACCGGCAATCACATCGGTAATTTTGTGTGTTTGGGGTTCGATGCAGACGTTTGACGCATATGTAAATACTTCATGTTTAGGATCGCATCTGTAAGCAGCGACACCTATGCTGCAGTACAATGTGAACCAGTCAGAATTGCCCCGAAGAAGGCGACAGACGGTCTGCAAAACGTTGGTAGAAATAAAATAAGAATTGTGTAAGACCCCGGTCATACTAGGGTTCGCGTATTTAGATATATCCAAATTCGGGGTAAATTCAGATACATTCATTTGCGTTCATACTAGCTATAGGTTTCACCGAGCAGCGAATCCGGATAAATCCACCTCCAGATGCGGATTCGACATGTCCCGATATATCCCGATTCAGATCCGGATTCGGACCGTTCATACCAGGGTTGGCAAATCCCGATTCACCGGGAATTCGAATATATCCGGATATGCGAATTCTAGTATGAACGGGGTGTAAGAATGGTTACTTATTCAGAATTAATATAAAATACCTACACATAATGAAAAAGGCGATGTTAAACAGGCTGATGTCGAAGATCGCCTTAGCATTAGTCACAAACGGGTGATCAGGGTTGTGTAAGGAGTCAATTTCCACTCCAAAAGCTGTGCTGGAGATGACATCCATACTAAAGGCACCGCAAAGTCTGGAGAAAAAAAGGAGTGAAATAAATATTTTCGGCATCGTTGCGGGCTACTTGCCCTGACCAGGTTCACTCTCTCCTTCCAAACATCTCCGTCCCCCATAGCGTTCTCTAAGTTCTCAACCCGCAACCCCACACCACGAGCAAGCTGGTCTATGTCTTAGACTAAATTCAGATTCAGCTTTACTATTCCCTACTTGGCCTGTGAAATTGAAAATGCCACGTGAAATGCAATAACGGATTACATTCCATAAAATTTTCAGTAAAATTGGTTACAGTTCACAAAAATTCATGATCACATTTTTTTAAAGTTTGACACTGGTTAGAATATAACAATGACGGAGAGACAACTTGAGTGCGAAATATAACTTACATCGGCAAGCAATAACGCACGTAGAATTTACAAGAAACATACACTACTGAGTAACTCCATGTAATTCTTTCTGATTCACGATGACCATATGTAAAACTTTTTGATATTTGAGCACGAAATCACAAACATTGATAATTCAAAACCTGCCATGTGAACACGTAGGCAAATTCAAAAATGTTATACAGTAGAAGCCGTTTAATTGCACACCCATTTGCCTGCATATTTTGTGCAAGTATCCGGGTGCTGCAACAATGCAAAGTTATCCATCTGGACCGCACCGGTTTGGGATTTGGGCATCCCGTGCAATTAACAGAAGTGTGCGGTGATACGTTGTGCAATTGGCTTCTACTGTAGTGAAGAGTACAGTCATATAGTCATATATCATATTTTAGTTCACGGCCGTCGAGATATCTGTTTTATGTTAATTACTTACACTCTTAACCCTTAAACAGCCTTTTATAGGGCTGAAACTGTGGCAGGTTAAGGGTTAAGTTTCTACTCACTCTTTCACATCGAATACTTTGCCGTGTTCCGCGTCCTCGGCAAGATTGGACACAAACCCCTCCGCGCACCTCTCAATGTGAACCGTCAGCTGCAAAATGAAAAGAACAAAATCACATGAAGGAAACAAAGATGGGGGATGCAACGAAAGGTAAATATGAATCTATATATGAAAGTCACAGACAGAATCCCATATTTTGTTAAAATTCGGTGGTTAGTAGAAAGAAAATGACTAGGCCAATTGACACTATGTACACTAATTATGTGATACAAAAAAACAACATTTTTGCATTATCAATCAATCAATCAAAGTTCCTTCCCGCGACTGATGGCGCATAGGGCGGCGCCTATCTCCATTTCAGTAGCCCAGTGCCACACAACTTTGTCACTACAGCAGGGGGCTAGTCCACTGGTAATTTTTGCATTAATTGATAAGCTATTTGTGTTGGAATGATGATGTAGTTAGCTAACTTGGGACATTTCGCTGTGGTATATTCATGTACATGACATCTACATCTAAAGATATGATTCATGCACAGCTCCAACGTGTATACAATAGAAGAGAGGGAGTGGCCTCTGCTCAACTGGGCTGGGGTTTCCACTTTTGTGGGCGTGGCTTCTAAACAGCTTCTTTGATTGGCTTTGCGTGACTCTCTGATTGGCTAACGGCTGATTAAGGTGAACTCTCACTGCAATTGCGTCAAGCTTGCATCACTGCGGGGTTCGAAAGAATTTATAGAGATAAAGAACAATTTTCTTACTTTTTGTGTATTTTTTCGTCTTCTAAGTCATACTTTTACGTATCAAGCAATATCCAAAGTGACACAGTGAACGAGTCCCGCATTGACGCAAGCTTGACGCAAGTGCAGTGAGAGTACACCTTTAGGGACCACGGCCAGAAAAGAAGAAAAATTGAGCATGTTAAGCTGAACCTCCCCAAGATGTATAGGCCTTGGGGCAGAAGGCATAGATGATGACAGTATTGCGTGCCTACCTGCTTGAGTTTTCCAGAGCTGAAAGCAGGTGACATCGCAATTCGGAGCCGTTTCCAAGTCTCATCCTTGGAGAAAAAGAGGGCGTGTTTTCCTTCACCTTGGCCTGGCATGTCCTGTGGGACGGGCAAAAAGAAGTTATGACCCAAAATGAACTCATCGGTGGGATCGCATGGCGTCATGGGCAGCGTGTTTGGCTCAGGACGTACAGGTCCCGAGTCAAATCGTGCCGTGGCACTGATCTTGTGCCCTTCGGAAAAGCACGTTACACGACTTTCCTCACTTCACTCAGGTGAAACTGAAAATGAGTACCTAGCTTCGGCAAGGGACGTCCCTCGGATAGGACGTCTAATGTAGGTCCCGTGTTTGGGGAGAGCCACACCTTGCGCACGTTAAAGATCTCACCACACCTTTCGAAAAAGAGTACGGGCATGCCGGTGTGCGATGGTGCAAATCCTTCTGTCTGGAGTTGGTGATTTACTACAAATCCCCCGGATGGAGGCCTAGCGAACCTCCGTCTCTTATTAGCCATATGGTGATTTACATCAATCAACAGGACTCCAAACCAAAAACCAAACCAACTCATTCACACTCAGATAAACGATTCGAATAAAACATTCACACTGCTCTTCAGCAATCCGATTAGTGCGCCCTCAGTCTTATCTGAATAAAACATTAGTTGCGTTTCACAGATGTATCGCTACGTCTTGTGGTAGTTGGCGGTGAGATTCACTTTATTTCTGCACTGGTCGAGGGATTTCTCAACTCCATGCTCCGCCATTCCTTAGGATATATCTTCATATTATAATGTCCCTGTTTTTATGGACCTCCCCGAGCTTTTTCTGCGTCTCCTCCCACCCCCAGATGGAAATAAGCAGCTTCGTTTGTTACGGTGTCCACTTGGCGAATGATGAAGATTTCCCTTCTTTCCGCTTATTGTTGTTGGAAGTAAAATACGGTGGAAAATGCTCGCTGAAAAACGAAGCGATCAGTGACAGTGTGTAGTGTTTCCCGCGCGATGCGAAGTATGACTCCAAGTTCCCGGATGAATGACGTTACACCCCAGAATCCTATCCACTCGCGCGTTCACACTGCCGAATTGCACGAATCGGGACTCCCCTCAGCGCAGTTCTATCCACTTGCCCCAGTTCTATCCACCTCCCCGAGGTGGATCGCGAAGGATTCACTTCGACGAAGTCCAAGTGATTTTGAAGCGTTCACACTGCAGAAACTTATTCGAATCGGGTCGTTTTATTCGGATAACATGTTTTATTCGAATCGTTTTTCTGAGTGTGAATGGGTTATTAGATGATAGATAGGAACACACACACAAATAACAAGACAATAAAACGAACCAAAAACAATAGTCAATACCTCCATATTCACGATGGTAAAACTGGTATTGTGCGCATGACGTCACATTTCCAAACTGGGGACCGACCGGGCTGTTTGTGGAAACGGAAAATAGACATGTACGAGTACACGTAAAAATATACACAAATAAAGCCCACGACTGTTCTCCTTTCGTCCTGTGTGGTTTGGTGTCTTTTATATCATACTCTTCGTTCTCCAAAGCTGCCCGACCGGGCCCCGGTTTGGAAATGTGACGCAGGCCTTAAGCTAAGGGCACAACTCGCCGTACGTGCAAATGCGTGCTGTCTACGTGCCAAAACGTGGGCAATCTTTTGGAATCCGTACGTGGTAAGTATTGCCTCCGTACGAACACGTAGGGAATCCGACGGGTTTTGGAGCACTCAGACACGCCGTAGAACTTTACGTGCAGGCAAAACTGTGTGTGCCGTCGGGCTGCGGATTCGCCCCCAGTACGTGCCAGTACGGGCGACGCGCCTGCCCTGTACAGCCTGGACGTTTTCAGAAATACGAGGCGGACGTGGCCTCCAAAAAAACGTACGGACAAATTGCACGTGCGGCGGGTTGTGCCCTTAGCCTTACCCTGTGGTTGGTGAAAGTGTTGATGCCCTTCACTGTGATGGCCTTCACAATGTCCAGGTCACCGATCATCAGTATGGGCTGCCGTCCCTCGAAAATTCTGCAATATCACAAAATATACGTCATAATGACCTGTAACTCATGTAATTCGTAGCAACATAAACAAACACCAAACATGCAAATTGTTAGGTGTGATGAGACCTTTTGTCACCTCAATTCTTGTCACAACATTTATGGTGTCTATCTTGAAAAATTGTCATCGTAGTTTTTTTTTACCCATCTTGTTGTTTTTTTTTGCCCTATCTCATTATTTTTGCAGTCTGCAGAGGATGTCATCCATAAAATTAACTTGCAGTGGCCTTATGCCGACTACTGGCTGGCACAACAACGAACAGCAGTAGATAGTAAAATACATACCCGTAGATCTTGTTGTACTTTTGGTAGCATTCTTGGTCGAAGATGTTAATCCCCTGGATAAAAAAAAACACATCAAGACAATGAATGCAATAAGGAACAGAAAAGGACACAAATTTCTTTGTTTACAAGTATAACTGTTATTTACCCAGCCAACGTTTTGTTTTGGTGACCGTCTGTCTGGCCAGGGTACTAGCCTCTACCAGGCTCAACAGTTTGCGGCCGAAACTCTTAGGCTAGTTAACTCCTACAAGGCTTTTATTCGTAATATAACTTGGCCAAAGTCCCCTATTCGGCCAGGCGGGAGTCTGGTAGAGACTATTTAGGTACCATCCCCGTAGTAACCGCAGGCTCAAATTCATCGTGGTTAGCAAGCGGAAAGAATGAGCCAGTGGTTACTGCGGAGGATGGTATCCAGGCTTCTCGTGGGGCAATACTCACTTGTTATTCTCCACACTGCAGCTAGGCGTCGCTGCTGCACTGTGAAGAATGCATCTACACCCCTTAGTACCGCATTGAAACGTAGGCTTGGCATGATTAACATTTATTTGGTTGTTCACAAAGAACTTGATTATTACGATGCAATTATTTACGGAAGTGAATACTCAGTCATTTGTTCAACCGTTCTGGCAACCTATGTTATATTTCATATTGAAGGCAGCACTTTTATTCGCACATTCGCATCAGTTTTACGCTTCCAATAAGATGCCATTCATATAATTGAATCAACATGGCCTAACCAATGTAAAACAAACCTTGAGTTGGCCCCTAGTGTGCATGTGGCGATGTGACCTACCTTGTAAACTGACGTCACAATGTCAACGACCTTTGGGAGAATGTTTTTATGGCCAGATGTTTTCCGAATTTCAAACTCGGCACAGAGTCAAACGTATTTTAAACCCTATTCAACACATTTCGAAGTATTTTTCAAAGTAGCGATCACGCACACGTTGCGTTGTCTGCTCATGAGATAGGGTATCATCAAGCTTTTGTCATATGTACTTTTAAAGGTCGTTTTGTTCAATTCCACTCGTGTTTTTTTTTTCCATACGCCATACTAGGAAATCTCTGAAGCATATATGCAAACCCTTTTCCGTTTTTCCGTCACCCTTTTGATTCTTGTACGATCTTAAACCTTCGGAAGATCAACATGTACAAATGTGGCTGAAGCTCGTCAACTGTGTGACAAGGGATGAACTATATGTCATACCCATCCCTTCCACTTCCCACAACTGAAGATCGGATTTAAATGGCTAAAATGTCGTTTTGTTTGACCTACGGTTTGCATCAAAGGCGGAACGGCGATCAGCAGTCTACTGTTGATGATCGATGTGACAGGCAGCGCTGAGGACCTTCTAGGGGGGGCTGCATATGGATCAGGGCGATTCGGCATAAACCTGGTCAACGCTGTCTTGCTCTTTCTAGCTCTTTCTAGCTCGCTCTCTCTCTCTTTCTCTCTCCATCCCTCTCTCACTCGCTATCACACTTTCCCCCTCCCACTCTCTCTCCCTCCCTCGCTCTCTCACACCCACTCACCCACTGTCTTTCCCTCCCCCTCTCCCCTTTCTCTCCCTCTCCCCTCTCTCTCCCTTCTCTCCCCCCCTCTCTCTCTCCCTCTCCCTCTCTCTCCCTCTCTCCCCCCCTCACACTCACTCTCCGTCTCTGTCTCTTACCTACAGTACGTGTAATTTTTAGACTTTTAGGTGATATTTTCAAGTGTCATCGAACTCATTTTCAGACATTATCGTGCGACATGTATTGGTTTATATTTTTGGGAACCACATCAAGAGCTTGAGCATACGAACCTTTCCGTACTCCAGATAGTGTCCAAACAGCGGCACAGGTTTGGGACCAGGGATGCCAAGCTTCTTGAAGGTAGAAAATGGCCATACTAGGTACCTAAGAGTGTCAACGAAGTAACATGAATATGTAGTGTGGATTATTTGTTCATTTGGTACACTGGTAGATCCCCATAATCATCGCAACAGAAATATGCGATCTTCTGGGCAGTATTCCCTGGCACAGTGACGCACGAGTTATTTGCATTACAGATATATAAATACAAATGAATAAAAAGATGATGATGATGTGATACTCCGGGCACTAGCTACTCTCCAATCAGAGGTTAGGCTCCGAATATTGTTTTTTTTTTACGTTTTTTAGTCGTTTTTATCGGGCTTTCTATTTTGTATTGTCAAAACCTAACTTTGGCTGGTTGACTTCAAGAAACATGACCAAATAGAAAGCCCGATAAAAACGACTAACAAACGTAAAAAGCGTTTGAAAAAAAACCCAGCGTCTAATCTCTGCTTGGAAAGTAGGAACTAGCTACGATTCAGCAAATCCCTTATGGATAGATGGATAAATAGAAAGAAAGAATAAGTTAAATCACACTCACAAACCAAGCAAACTAAACATGTACTAAACCCTTTTTAAGTTTTAAGTTACATTTGTACCTTCAAACGATTTTTCACGGTTTTTGAAGCATATAGATACGTATTAAAAAGAGGACTCGGCACCAAATTGAGGAAGACAAGTCATAACTGCAAGAGGGCCTGCAATCCCCTTTCCGTACCTTCTCGTAGGCAGCCTACTTTTATTTTTCCGTACATTGTAAGGAAAGCCGCCTTATTTACGTTATTCGTAGCACATCAAACTGTACCTTCCTTGTTTCTAGCATGATACGTATGTATGATCTATATGGGGTTCTTCCTGATTCAGAGTAAAGCGGTGTGCGGACACACACATACCCTTGCAGACCCCCTGCAACTCAAAGAACTAGGAACAAATGCCACAATTGGCCCCTGCCCAAGACCAGGGCCAGTACCGTGTGCATATGTAGTTACAGTGTATTTTTATGTCATCAACTATGTTTATGCAACCAACATATGTATAACGTTACAAGGAAATTCTCAATAACGCTTAGCGATTCTGAATAACAAGTAACGTAACGACGTTGGACTAAAGCAACGTAAAGCAAACACGATTTCACCAATATTTTACCGACAACGCCTAACACTGAATCATAGAAGTACGTCGACGATTAACGCTGAATTCTAGAATAGCTCTCTACGCTTTACAGAAAAAGGCATGCGAGCCATTATGAAAGCGTAAAGAAGCTACTTACATGTAGAGGAATAGCGCACACAGTCCTACCAGTACCCATGTAGGGGAGAAAGGTAACAATTCCAGCATGTCGGTGACTGAGTGAGTGTTTCCGTCAGCCGAACAGACCAGTCTCTGACTGTCCAGTATGGGTCGGTCCCAGCCTCCTCAGCCAGCCTACCGGTCGTTGACCTTCTAACGGGTCAACGACCGGTAGGATGAATTTCCCCCTCCCTTCAGGCCTTGTCTATTCGATTGTATGGAAAAAACCAATACGCGCATCAATTTTCGTTTGTTAAAAAAAGTTTTCAACCAAACTGTAGATCGTGCAAAACAGATGCAAAAATGATTTTTTTTTAAAATAATGAATTGCAGGAACAAAAAAGGTCGAAGGATGCCAAAGTACGTTCCAAAGTCAAACAAGAGGATGTGAAAGAACCGAAAATTAAGAATATACTGTAGTGTTAAGTGTTTACATACTCTGTTCTGTTAATCTGTGAGTTTAGAAGAAACGGTTCAAACTTCAAATCCTGACCACATAGATGCCTTGAGACGGAGAGAGTGCTTTATTGCACGACAATTTTCCACAATAAATAAAGGTAATGTCATAATGAAGGCAAAACTCTTTTGCTAATTTTTCAGTCACACACGCGCCTGAGTTTTGAGATTCACAAAGGATGTTATCCATATAATCAAATCAATATGGCCAGCGTTTGCATGGTAAGTCAACGTCAGATAGACTGAATCCCCCTTACATTTTACATGAACACGTAAACTCGCACAGTGTTTGCGCGGTAAATTTGGAAGGTCAACGACCGGCAGGTTGAATTTCTTCCCCATCCTCCCAACAGGGACCGTTAACTTCCACCAGTAAGGCCACATCAAGAAAATCTTATGGATTGCATCCTCTGTACACTTCACATTTATCGAGAGAAAAAACAAGACATTTTTAAAGGTTATCTAGGTAAACAATTTCAAATACAATTCAATCTCTACAACCTGGTAAAAAAAAAACGTAAATTCACTTCCGGACGTTTCGAGTGACAGCCATTGCTTTTGTTATCAGCGTCACTAGAATGAACTGGCAGAACAATTCAACACAACTACAGCTAATTAAGAAAAACTGCAGTTGAACATGTCAATTCACTAAATCCTTATAATCGTATGCAAATGTCACTCAAATGTAAACCATATAGACTTTACGAAAGTCGCTGTACTTTTGTCGTGTCAATAAAGATTTCTATTTGCATAGTTCCCTATGGTGAAACAAGATTAGCAAAAAAATGATTTCAAAATAGACACCATAGATTTGCAACAAGAACTGACGCAGCAAAATATGGTTTCACAGCCGACAAGTCATTTATTTCTGTACATGTATTCAGCAGGTGAACAAAGTGACACTAGTGTGGTAACGTTAGTATTATTGACCAAGGTGATGGTTATGGCTTCCAGATTGGTGCCACCATATATTACCGAAGTCATTTCATGGTCACTTTTACAACTTCAGTCATGGCTACCTCACAAGTTTCACTTCTACAAGTGCAATCAAGGTTACCACATGATATATTTTCCCATTTTGGCACTACTAGTATCTTGTAATGTTCACCATCGACAGAGGGGGGAACGTTACCCAACTATAATTTTTTTTTTCCTTTATCAAATCATTATTCTTTTAGTTTAGAATTGGCATAGTTTGGTATATTTACCTCTATAAAATGTCATTGAGGTCATGGCAACTTATTTGTCCCTATTTGGCCAATTTTTTTCTCTTTTGTCATTTAGCTGACACGTAGATTGCTTGGCGACTAGGCCGCCCTTCGCGTGGGTGCAATTGTGAACCTTGTAAAATTATAACTGGTTGCTAGGTGGCGCTTCTGTACCGTCTCTTGTCCACTGGCCGGCCTTCGCAGGTATGCATGCAACTATGAACCTTGTACTGTTATAGTCGGATGCTAGGTGGTGCTTCTGTACCGTCTCTAATCCGTCGGTCGCCCTTACTTCACCAGTGAGCCACCATGAAACAAAAGGTTATCTAAAGAAGTCTGCAGACTCCTCATATCCTGAACATTGTTGTAATAGAAGGCACCAAACTTTGAGTAAGATGTGCAAAGGACAACGTTACAGGTAAAGTTGAATGCAACTGTTAGATGTGACGGGTCCTACGTATATCCAGCAGTTTGATATGTTAGCTGACTAAACGCGGTAATACAAGTACTACAAGCAGATTTGGCATCTATTTGGCATAATATATACAGATCCTAGATTAAGAATGAAAAGCTAGAAAGCAGTCACTTAAAGAATATATAGATACAAATACGTGCATGTAGTTGCAAACTTTCTGAGCACTACATGAAGGAAGTTTTATGAAATCTCCTTGCGGTATGATCTTACAACATGGATACAGCGTTTTCTCGCTTTTTTGTTTTCATGGTGGAAAAGAAGGAACAGATAGAAGGTTTTTTGAGCGAAGGTTTGTCTGGACGAATTTGTCCGTATAACGTAATGACAGCTGTAGAAACAGAAGACAAAGGATCGTCATCTCAGACAAGATAAAGATACCTATAATCATATCTAATTGTGTACGGATGCTTTGGACCAAAGGAAGGGCCGGGTATCGTCGTGTTGTACTTTAAATGTTTGCAGAAACACGTATCTGTACACGAATTATCCGATGACAGTGATAAGGAGGCAGGTGTGCATTCAAGAGTATGTAGCCCCTGTTTGTTTAGGAATGTCTTCTTTGAACTGAGAACGAAACAAGGTGCAAGAAAATAAAAACCCATCTTATTAACCGTTTTCATGTGTATGATACACTTATTGTCTTGCTATATGCTAAATTTGTGCTGTAATTGTTAACAACCACCAATATGTCTTTGTTATTTGTTCGTAAAGAGGTTTTTACATAGACTCTACCAGGCTTCGTGGATCGGTGGTCTAATTGTAGAAATTGGACAAATAGAATCTATAGTACGCTAGGGGAGTTAGCCGGCCAGAAGAGTACGTTTCCTCACCACTTCGTGGTGAGGATAATGATTCTACCGATCCACGGAGCCTGGTAGAGGCTAGTTTTTACACACACAAAGAGGTTTTTAATATTTTTAACCTTTGTATCTATGGACATTTTTATAACGTTACATGTTGTGTGTTGTGGTAAAATTGCTTTGGTGCAAGTCGGCCCTGGAGCCGAGGAGCTGGCCTGTGTAGGCCCCGAAAACCTCACGAAGTTGTAAACTTTCCTTAGAGGCATATTAGACCAAGAGCCTAGGGGTTGTAGAGTTTCCTTGGGGGCATGTTGACTCTAGAGCCGATGAGTTGGCCTGTGTGGGCCCTGGAAACAGTCTGGCATCTACGCTAAACTCTGGGGCTGTGGTAAAATTTCCTTGGGGAAAGGTTGGCCCTGGAGCCGAAGAGCTGGCTTGTGTGGGCCCTGGAAACAGTCTGGCATCCAGGCTACTGAGGATTGTCTCCGGGCAAAATTTGTTAGGGGCATGTTGGCCCTATAAGAAAGCCGAAGAGCTGGCCTGTGCGGGCCCTAGACACAGTCTGGCATCCAGGCTACGGGTCTACTGAATGACCTTTTAAACGCTGTAATCAAGGTGAGTGGACAAATATTGGCATTTCCGCCCCCCCCCCCCCCCCCATGTGGCAAACATGCCCCGCCCCTACACGCGTCCGAGAGAAACAACGCTCCTGATTGGTCGTGGTCACCGACCAATTAGAATCCACGGGGTATATTTAAAGGAGGGAGTGAAGCTCGGACTCCGGGCAGTTCAAAGTAGGGGCTGAACAGAGCGGACAACTGCAAAACAATGGACGGGTTCGGTTGTGTTGCCAGTGATGTGGACTTTGCAAGGATGCTGGAAGACATATTGTCTTCTTCACCTCCATCACCTAGTGGTGATTTTCTGGACGAATTTATGGACGATGTGAGCGAAACGAGTTTCGAGTCCGGATCCGACGGCGTGGCGAGTTTCGGCTCTAGCTCTGACGGCGTAGCATCACCGGTAAGCGACGCAGAGACGTCACCTCCAAGGAAGAAGAAGACAGCGACGCAGAGAAAGAAGCAACGTCTGGCCGCCAACGTGCGTGAGCGTCGACGCATGGAGTCTATCAACGGCGCCTTCGACGTGTTGCGGAAACGCGTGCCAACGTTAGCGTACGAGAGGCGTATCTCCAAGGCAGACACCTTGCATCTTGCTATCGGGTACATTCGCTTTCTGACGGACTTAGTCAAATCTGACACTCAAGGAGAGGGAGCAGTCGCGCACAGCCGACTCAAGAAGCCACCAAAAATCATCATAAGTCACAAAGGAACAGGTACGTTACAAGACAAACTTCACAAATAGTTTTCAATTATCAGCTTGTTGACTGCTTAATTTTGCCTTTGTACTTTATATTATAGCGACAACATTTGGAGAGATTTTCCACCATTTATCTATATTTAAATGTCTATCTGTTATGTGTGGACTGAAATAATGATTCATGACTTTTTTCTCTCTTTGTTTTCCTTCTGAAGGGAGCATGTCGCCCACTGATATGGAGTACGGAGTACCGCCGCTAGAGGGACACTCCCTATCATGGACGGACGAAAGGAAAACACCCAACACAGGGCAGACACTAGTGGCCAAAATCTGGACCCCTTTAGACCCCAGGACTGAATGCACCCAGAAAAGTAACAGTTTGAGGTTGGCACAAGTTGTTCCGGCGTAGTGAAAGTACTTCAAAACAAAGACATTATATGTAAACAGTATTATATATACATATAGGCCAGGCGCCTTTATTTTGTAAATGTTGATATATCAGAACGTGTATATTGTTCGCTATCTTTGAATACCATTGCACAGAAGCTTTTGGTCTTATTACGTCAAAACTCGTTGTATATTTCTACAATGACGAATAGGCGAGCAGTATTGAAACCGCACTACACATGAAAAAAGCATTATGATTCGCCTGCATTGAGTATGTATTTATGCTGTGCAGTTAATGTATTTTGCCGTATCTCGATTGTTATATTTCTTGTATATTTCGCTAGGAAGTTGGACGTGATACAAACTGTTCTGCCGGGTCATTTTGTCAGTCGATGGAACAATTTTATACGATCAATGTGACGCTATTGTGTATTATGGTGTATATAAAATGGTTGAACGGAAATACCTTTGTTGCGAGCTTTATTGCCCCTTACACGGGTAGATTACAATAGTCTCTCACGTGCAAATATCCGGACAAAAAAAGTAATAAACCGAGTTTTCCCCACATACAATACTTTAAGCCCTGTGTTGGGATACCGCTGTTTTTCAAAGAAATGCTCTTATTCAATTCAGCCCTGGTAGGGTATTATCAATCAGTCTAAATCACCTCTGGTTCCACCTGGCCTGTGCGCAAATTTACCCTCCCCGCAATTCCTCCTGTATCAATGTTGACTTTAGGCGCAGTTTGGTGCCAACACTACAAACACACGAGTAGGGGCGTTCTTCAGGAAGCAGCAGGACAGAGTTATCGTGTTTTGTGGCACTTGAAAAGCTCTTCAGGATACACTTAATGTTGTCGGAGTGAGAGCTAGAGGAAACGGCCCCCCTCCCCGGCACCATTCTTACCCCTCGTTTGAATTTTGCTGGGTATGCCATGAACTAGTAGAATTTTGGTTGATGTAGTCCGCTTACAATGGTAAATTCCCCGCCAACAAGTCTTTAAATGGTAAAGGCCTCCATTGCAATATAGTTGGCCAAGTAGCTGCCGAAGAAAGCGGAGTAAAAGGATGTCCTTGTAGTTCAATTGGTAGCGGTTTCACAGTTGAGCTACTGACCCCAATTACCTGGCAATGTCAATCCACATTTCCAAACCGTGGACCCGGCCGGGTTGTTTTCGGGAAAGCAATGTATGACATACGTAAATGATAACAAAACACACAGGATACAAACAAAAGTAGTTATCAGCATAAGTTATGTATATTCCTTTGAAAACACCTTTATTTTTTGTTTCCGCAAATATCCCAGTCGGGCCCCGATCTAGATATTAATAGGTAAATCCTTCTTACATAATGGTAACGTCCACGACCAGGACTTGGCTGAATTTTCCACACAAAAAAAGAAAATAAGAACAACAAGGAAAAGGGTATTTCCATTCGTCACATCTTCCAAAAAGTTCGCATGTAGCGCAAACCTTCACACAACCTGTATAATCAATAAATCAATATAAAAGAAAGACCTGTATTTTACATTTATGCGTTTACAATAGAATACTGTGACATAGAACTGCGTTATCTTACATCTAAATTAACTAATGTACTGTGTAGGTTCAACTTCTTTTCGCTTGTTATGTTATGGAAACGCGGTGAGAAGAATTATGATTCTATAGTTGGCAAACATTACAACACACGACGCCATAAATGCGGAAAACGAACTTTAAAATGTCAACGTATATTTGATAACTTTCTTGATCAAATGATATAATCTTCTGGAAGGGGGTCTGAAAGAGAATTTCTAACTTTAATTCGGCGTGGAACCAAGAAAACGTGCTAATTTTAGGCCATTAAAGAACCCCTACTTGTCCATAGCAAATATAGCCAGGTAAGCACGATGAATATATGTAATTTATAGATATGATAAATTATGTAATAGGTAGAAGAAACAGTTTGCTGTAAACGTTAACGGATGACAACGGCGAAATGTTTTGTCCTACATAACAGTGATACATTTCAATGACATTTTCCATGATTATGAAAAATTTACAGTCGCTTCAAAAAACAAAAAGAAATAAATCTAAAATTATTAGCACTAGATTAAAACGTGGTGTGGGCTATCACGTTAATTTTCATACTAAGGAATCAAATAATATATCTATTTTTCGTTCTTTTTTTTTCTTACAGATTTGACATGATAATATTCAGCATCGTTTGTAGCCAGATATCTCTAAAAAGCTTAAGTTATTTCTTGCTTTTGGTTCTACTCCGTAAGGATTAGTAATTGTCAATAATCTCTCTTGTAGTCGCGTGTTCTTGTTTGCCTCCATTTTAACCCAGTGTTTGGTTTGTGCCCAATACCTTCTACCGTCCGCTTAAACTGTGAAAACTATTAAAGGATGTTTACTTTTGGTCTAAATGTTCTCTTTGTGTGAGAGCTTGTTTTATACACAAAAAAATAGCCCCTCCCCCTTCTTTCTCCACGAAATCTTCTGTGCTTTGGTTACTAGTTTGTGTAGTCCCGGTAATTCTGGGCCGAGTGGACAAATATTGTCTCTTCCGCTGTTGTTGACAAAATGCGAGCCCACGCGAGGGCCACCCTCCCCACCTAACCGCCACGCGCCATGAAAACCGCGGCCGTGCGTGTCCTGGTCTGTGATTGGTCCCTTAGTTCTAGTTCCACGTGTCACGGGTTTGGTTTGAATCCAAGAAGAGTTCGGCCCTGTTTAAAGGGACCCGCGGGCGTAAACTCTAGGGACCGCGCTATGTCCACTTTACGTCAAGACGTCACGCTAGACGATATGAGCAGCGTCGGCAGCGACGTCGACGTCGAACACTTCTTCGACGACTTCGCGTCGTCGCCGTCGTCTTACGACAACCTCGACGGCGTCTTCGATCAGGAAGACTTGACGGACGACTCGCGCTCGCCTGACGGATCAACGTCTCCCAGCGTCCGACGGCGACGTAAGAAGAGATCGGCGGTGCAGCAACAAGCGCAACGTCAGGCCGCAAACTTACGCGAACGGCGACGCATGCAGTCGATCAACGATGCTTTTGACGGCCTGCGTCAGAGAATCCCGACGCTACCGTACGAAAAGCGACTGTCAAAAGTCGACACTTTGCGTCTGGCCATTGGGTACATAAACTTCCTTTCGGACCTTCTGAACTCTGACGTCGAACTAAACGGCGAAGTCATCCCGAATCACCCACAGCCCAAAAAAGTCATCATATGTCACCGAGGAACTGGTAAGAGTTTTTTTATTTAATATTTTAGGAATTTTCCATTTTTTCTTCACAGCTCTGGTAATGGTTAAACATATACTACTTCGCGCGCACATATTCACAACTTCTATCTCAACAATACTAAACAGACACACGAAAAAAGCACGTAACATTTCGATTTGGAAGTTATTTTGCCATGAAAAATTTATGAAATTACATAGATTTACGTATGTATCAATAGGTACCATGTTTATGATGATCATATTTCTAGTGAAATAACGAACAAGAAGAAAAGGCCTGCGACGCAGTATTTTGTTCTTCGAAAATTGCAAACTTTCTATCGCTTTCAAAAATAATATTCAACTTACGACGTCTCTGATTTTTTTACAAGAACAGGTGCAGCATTTCTGTGACGATCGGAGGTCATTTCAATCTTACAAACACAAAGGAATACGATTAGAAAGTTACCATATTGTAGGAAAGCAAAATTTTCTCACGGACCTTCCCTCACCCACCCTCTAACTCGTTTGATTATGACGTCACGTTCGAAATGGGCGCCCGCAAAACTCGTGCGAAAAACTGGTCGGAGTTCCAGATGGAAAATAAGAATAGATTTTGACACACTGATTTGCCTTTTGAATACAGTGTTTGGCAGGGGGACAGTAAGTTATGATTAGGACCGTGAAAAATTGAAACACAACCGTGACAAAGTTTTCCATATGGAAACTTTTGAAGCACGCGACGTAGCGCGTTACCAACATCTTAGGGGAGGGGGTCAGATATTGCTTTGTGTTTATACTACAAAATAACGAAATATTCAATTATTTCTTTGTTTGTTTTTTCTATGATGCCTGTTTTATATTTGATTCTATTTTGCAGACAGAGAGTGTCAATCTCTTATTGAACGGTTTAGTCATAGTTGAAGCTGTAGGGCTGATATCAATTAGGATTTTACCATGGTCAATATTGACCGAAGGAGGCAATACATAACTTTTGCTAACGCTGGCCTTGTTATAGCCACGAGTAGAAAACGCTACCCATTTCGTGTCATTTTTACACTGTTATTTACTTCATTAACACAGGCGTCCCGACGCCCGGAGACCTAGAGTATGGACTACCACCGCTAGCGGGTCATTCCTTGTCCTGGACGGACGAAAAGAAGCCCGCCAGTAGCGGCTCAACACTGTACGCCAAGGTATGGACTCCCGAAGACCCGAGAGCCTCCCGAAGTAAGACGACGGGTTACGAAAACGTCACGCCGGCATGAACCGATCATTCCTTCGTCAGTTGTTGCATGGATGGACATTTTGTTTTCTTTGTGGACGATATGTGTGAATTTATATAGTCCTATCCTCCCAAGTAGGTTCTACGAGTCTGTTTATTTGTCTAATGGCCATGGCAAATTAGACCTATTGCACTACAAAACCATCCATTTAATAGCAATAGAAACAGGGTGTAATAAAACTGATATACTTTCTGAAGTTCAAAAAAAAAGACACGTTCGTACAGCCTGCTATTCAGGAGGCTAATATAATCTATCGAATTTCGTAGATCGAAATTTTTTTTGACAAAAATTATGTCAAGAATACATGCTAGATATTTTTGAGGCTTTATTCGTGATTTTGAGCGCTTCCGGTTAAGTGTAAACAATGCATTATTTAATTGTTCTGCTAAATGTTGTGTGATGTAGATATATTTTTGTACAGACATTCTATTGTTGTTGCGGCTTGACTTTTTCGTAGTCTGTGTTTGTTTCTAAAGATCTGTGCTATTGAAAACCATTAAATTGAGATCTTTACAAGCGATGGGGAGGTCTTGTGTGGCTTTTGCTCTGTCGATTCAAGTTCGCCACTTGAGTTTTTCTTGCTTCTATGCCGAGAAATTTCACGTCGTTTCAGCTCACTTTGGCCCCACTGCGGTGCGAGAAATGGTCGACAATGGACGTGAAAGAGGGAGGGAAGAATACGTGAATCAATTTGCGCCCCCTCCCTGCTCCCCTAACCCAAACTTATGTTTCTACGTGGTGTTGTCAGACGACTTTTTGGCCGCCCAAACTTGGTATCCCTTAGCAACGTGGCTTTCCATAAAGCAAGGCTACGTTCTTCACTTTGGTTCCTCTACGCAGCAAAATTCTGACCAAAACTTTTCCTCAGAAAGTCTTCAAATGCAAGTAGTTGACTTGAATTTGCATAGACGTGTCGCCTTTTCGAGCTCACGGGTGCTTTTTGTTCTGGAGAGTAGAGGGTAAATGGTTAGTGTTGTGTGTGAACGTGGAAACAAAATGGACGACTTTGACGTGTAAATAGCAGGGGAAGGTGACTTTGCTGAGGATAATTGCTGGCTCACTCCCTCCCGTCCATTGTCGCGACACTCTCTCACACACACGCAACAAAAGAACCACAACAAAACCTCCATACAGACCCAAATAGTCTAAGCTGAGAGGTTCGAAACTTCGGAATCAGAATGAGATAGAAGGATCTACGTGTATGTAACTGCCTGATACTAGTCTATTTAGTAAGCTGGCAAACTTGGGTAAAATTTGGATTCCTGAGTCCGAGAGATACTCTGGGAACGAGGTAATCAGGCGATGTCTATGATTACTGTTGATTGGTTGATCATGTCGTCCCGTTTCCACGGCGACGGTATTTCCACATGTCTGATATTACATAATTCCCGGTAATAATTGTGGCTTATTTCCCCTCCCCACTTCTGCAGTAATATACGTACCTACTCTTCAAGCAGAGGTTATGCTTTCTTTTATACGTCTTTTAGTCATTGTGGAGCGTTTTATTTCGCCAACCAGTTTTTACGTTTGTCTTGAGGACAAAAATAAAACCAGACAAAATAGAAATCCAGAAGAAAACGCCTAAAAGATGTCCAAAAAGCCTAACCTCTGCTTGGAGAGTATAATAGCCCGTGTTATAACGCAGTATTTTTGAGACGAGAAAAAAAGGATCACACTATGCTAGCTGTCGTGCATTCTCGCGGAGAAAACTTCGGTCACCCAGCGAAGGAGAACTATTCTTCCCCCCTTCAGTGTCTGCCCCCCCACCCTCATGCCATATGACCTCGGCATTGTTCGCCTGCCTCCCGTGAATGTTGCTCGTGACCTCGGTCACCTTGGTGGCCCTGTGGCACCACAGTGGCCCCTCGGACTGGGATAGACCTTTCCCGTTCGCTCTGGGCCTATCTACCGATCTGCTTATTTATTTATTTATTTATTTATTTATTTATTGGTTTGGCTGCACCGAACACACAGCCAGGGCTGCCCAACTAGCCTATGGCTATTACAAAGGGCTAGCCCTGCTGACAAACACATAAACAATACAAATTAAAAAAAGAACATATACAGGTGGTGGTAGCTACGTCCTTTCCCATACTCCGCGCCTGGGTCGATCGTAATGTGTTATGTTTGTACTCTCCAAGCAGAGATTAGGCTCTTGCTGTTTTTTTAAGTCGTTTTTATAGGGCTTTCTGTTCTGTATCGTGTCTTGTATTGTGGTGAACTTCAAGAACTGTCGTGCAATAAAGTTTTTCTTCATGACAAAATAGAAAGCCCGAAAAAAAAACGACTGAAAAAACGTTAAAAAAACAGCCGGAGCCTAACCTCTGCTTGGAGATTAGTATTTTTCTGCTCGCTACCACCAGGCCTTCCTACGGGGTATAGATACTAGATTTCCGAAAAATAAGGTGAATAATTGTATAGAAGAGTCAGTTTGCTGGAAGGGGAACGCTAGTTCACCTTTATACGTGGGCTAACCTATATCCGTTGTTTCAAAGCGGGGTTATTTAGGGATATCCAAACGGTGGTTTCATATTGGAATATTTTCAAAACATTACAGTTTAAAACCAACCTTCGACTTGATATCCCTATGCTGCTAGATATTCTGTTTTTGTAAACAAACGGATATAGGTTACCCCTCGGACAAAGGTTAACGAGAGTTACATTTAAAATTTTACTCTACGGTGGCTGAACTCTCCTCCGAATTATTATCTATAGCTATCGTAGACAATAATTTTCTGTCAGAATACTCCTGAAAATGTTAGAGCTAGTCTAATATACTAAAATAATGAACCAAATAGAAACTGAAACATTTTACTTCTAACGTTACATCAATACTTACAAACTTTGTTTATCATGACTTTGGCTAGAAAAACCTTTCTTCTTTCTATGCTCCATAGGTGCTGATACAACGATGTCGCACTGTACAATATAACACCCCTGCTGTCATTACTGTAACTGACATCGTTCAGAAACTAATAGAAAGTTTCTCGATACGAAAATCAGGCTAACATACCTCAGAATACAGCCCTATCCCTCTGACACATTTGGTATACAACAATAGCGAATGTCAACCCTACCAACTTGTTGATATTCATGCAGACGACAACAGACACCGATCCCGCCATTTTTTTCTCCTCACACGATTCTGTCGTCTGCAGCGAACTTGGCTTGTCTGTGAGAACCACGTTCACGTCTGTTTAGAACCACCCAACCCTAAAACCTCCTCTCTTTTCCCACGGACTGGGTCATACAGAAACTATAGTCACAGGAAACTGGATAATTATAGCAAGAAACTAGCCCGACACTCTCTGGCGTTCAAGGTCAAACGAACCCTCTTCTTTGCGAAGACCGTCCCGCCATTTTGGGGTCAAAATGCTCGGGGCTAGTTTTCTGTCGAGCCGAGATGATTTATGACTGTGTGCTTGCCGTTGAACAGTGTTGCTAACGTTAGGGCTGGGAACGGGGCTAGACGGCACTCTCCAAGCGGCAAGTTCGGCTCCGGTTGTTTTGCGATTTTATTAGGCGTATTTTTCAGACTTTCCATTTTGTACCGATTTTTTTTCGTGTCCACCACCGTCCAAACAAACTAGAAAGTAAACAGGCACGAAAATGCGTCAAAAACAACCGAAAACTCGACTTGTAGAGTAGCTAGACGTATGTGCTGTGTGTTTGTTAGTTGGCCACACTGACTTGATAATATGGATGACATTTACTTACGCATCAAATTTTGTCCGTTTCGAAAAAAATGTGTTGTTCGGTTCCGCATTGTAAATCGTACAGAAGTTACAAAATTGAAGACAATAGGAGCTAGAAAATTACCGAATATATGCCATAAACTGCTAAAATATGGCACGACGGATATTTACGAGCGAAGTCTTTCAAAGTCAAAGAAAATGTGACCGAACGAAAAGAAAAATATATTGTTTGTTATCCCATCTTCAGTGTGGTCATTTTTCAACCTTCCTAACAACGTAGATTTCATAATGAAGGCAACTTTTTATAAATGTTTGCCCAACTTTTTTTTTCCTTCGTACGCACTCCTACCATCGATGGACATCATGTGATGGAATATGGTGACATTGTTACCGTATTGGTAGGGTGCTTGGTCCAGAATCCTTGGTTCAGATACACTGACATACTCCGATGTTGTGCCCTTCGAAAGGCTCACCAATTTCCTCACTTCACTCGGGTGGACATCAGTACCTAGCTTCAGTTAGGGACGTCCCTCGGATTGGACGTTAAATGGAGGTCACTTGTTTGAGGAGACCTACCACCCGATCACGTTAAAGAATCCATCACACTCATCGAAATGATTAGGGGACCTTCCCAGTGTGAGTAGTTCAATTAAATCTGTCCGGATATGCAGGCTTGTACTGTTCAGTACAAACCTGCCGTGTAACAGGGCGAACATAAAACTACCAAGACGTCATAGAAAGGTATTAGTATTGTACTGTTAGTCAGTTGAGATAGTTAGTAGTGGTAGCGGGAACATTTCTTATATACTGAAGTTAACTTGATATGAGTACACTACGAAAGCAGTTCAATAGAGATTTTGCCTTGACCCATTTCTAGCTATTGTACATGTAGCGGGGTCAAACGACACAAAGTATGAATTATAGTAATACATACCTCTATAGGTCACATGCTACAAAGCTTTGCACACCTGTTGGATACTAAAATAATAATACGCGTATCAAGTTATGTTAGTCTTAGTGTATATAGTATATGGGAAATACGTCTACGGAAACATTCAATAACATACGGCATATTTTGTTTTGAGGCCGTATGGGCAGTGTGTTGTTATCCACTGTGTATTGGGCACCGTATTGGAAGGCTGAGCCCATCCCTCTCCTTTCACCGCCTTTTACCTCCCCAACCGAAGTCAGGTACCACACTTTACACTTGGATGGAGTGGGAAAATTCGAGTAAATACCATTCCCAAACGCACAATATCGGTAGCATGGCAGAATTCGAGTCCTAGACCTCTGGGTTCTGGAACAAACACCCTAAAATTACGCCACACGACCTCACTAAGGTTATCAATGTAGGACCAGTAAAAACCAGACCGACGACACACACACACATTGACTCTGCTTAGTATGTTTGGTTCTCTGCGAAATAGCATTTTTTACTTTATACTCTAGAAAAATTATACTTTAGAAAAAAACCTAAGAGAAATGAAAACGCCATGCTAAACCAACAATCTGTAAGCACCCGGAAAGCCGCTGCCGTGAAAGTCTGTGCCTGTGCGATTTGAGTAGAAACGGTCTCCACTAGCGACAAAAGACGACGTGGTCGACACAGGTGTCCGCATTGTTCTACCTAACTAGACGGTGCCTAGCGACGCCCCCGCCCGGGCCCTGCAGACCGATAGAGTCTAAACATCCACATGTGTGGAACCGAATTGTTCTGAACGGTTTTCTTCCCACGGTAGCATGTATAAAACGATACAAATCCGACCTTGACGTTTTGAGTCATTATCCGAGGGTGTTCCGACCAGACAAAAAACTCGGCGCAGGTGGTTCGTCGGCTGCTCGGGCAAATCTGCCATCCCGCCCGCCCTGTTTGTCAGGAGTGTTTGCATTTATGAAAAGACTCTGACGTGTTTACTTTTTTCTTGCGATCCATACAGACAGATTTTTTTCTTTCATCTGGGGGTTAGTGGAAATGTCTGGTACGACGGTGACCCCAACATGCACCTGTGCGTGTTCACATGTTCTTCTATTATCCCTCGCCAGCTGCGAACACGGCCGCGTCTTGTCGGCTCCATTCGTGCCGTGTTGACGATCCATCCCCTCCTTTGTCTTACGACAATGTGTCAACGGCAGTGAGAGCAGATTCGAATAAAATACAACTTTGCAATTACTGCCTAATGTGACCGACACAAACACAACTTTATCCGCAGCTTTGTTCCGTTTTCGACCGGGCGGGCGAAGGCGGCAGGCGGCGGTAACATTAATCTTTCCAAACTCACTCTCTTCTTTGTTAAATCTGAAATAATCTGGTGTATTAAAAGTCTATCGGCAAGTGCGTATATCACCTGGTAGAGTTTGATACCCCATATTTATCAAACTCAAAAGTACCGTGTCAGTCTCCACTATAGGTTATCATACACTAATGCCCTATTCGGACTAGTGTAGCGTCGCTAATTGCTCATCAAGCGAGGCGAATGTTCCACTAGCAAATCTCAGCTCAAATAGGTCTTTTGTTTTGTAGTTTTACGTTTTTCTACAATAAGCAGATGTTTTATCCTAGTTTTGTCCAATTAGCGTAGTAGCCACGTGAGTTTGCACGAAAGCATGTCCTGAAAATGAAATAAAAAGTCAACAATGACAACAGAACGTGCCTGTAGGACCAACTTTGGTATAAACTTCGGCTAAAGCCTTCTCCATGGGATAAACTTGCACAAAGAAACAGTTTAAGCGTCGGAGTAGAAAATATGCGGGTTGAGACCAAGTCCGGTCTCCTGATAGAAAAAACAAACGTGACATTCAACCAGCGCAGAACTTTTCAGTCCATCGTGAGGCAGCTGCCTTTTGGAAGCTTACAAGTTTGAAGAACGGTTGTGTGGTGAAGTAGTCTGTCTTGACACATGCCTTGCAGCCTTTAATTCTTTCTAAAAACACACTTAAGAAGTATTAGGGTCACGGATATAGTGCAAATATGGGTCCTAAGGGATAGACAGAGAGACATAGAGGCACAGAGACAGAGAGAGAAAGACAGAGAGAGAGAAAGACAGAGAGAGAGGGAGAGAAAGACAGAGAGACACACACACAGAGGCAAATTCAGAGAGAGGAGGACATTAACACAAAGAGTCACACACACGGAGACAGAGAGAGAGAAAGAGAGGGAGACACTCACAAAAAGAGACAGAGAGAGACACATACAAAGACAAAGAGAGAGACAGAGAGAGACACAAGACAGACAGAGGCAGGCAGAGAGACTGATATAGAGCGAGGGAGAGATACAGAGATATATGGATGAATGAAGAACTTTATTGCACATTTTTCCAACACCGGGCTTAAATGCAGTTCACAGCAATGTATGTTGAGAAAATACTACAGTTAACAAATACAAAATCGAGAATATGGTCAAGAACAGCTCTATTTTATGATTGATGGTTTGATATAGAGCATCCCTCTACTCTATGCAAGTTTCCCGCCATTTTGCCCTGTTCTTCCCTGGCAACAAGAACTTTAGAGCGCATGCGCAAACAACACTGGCTATTGCGTCATAACAAAACAAGCAATCAGCAAGTAGGGAAGATAGAAAATGCACTTAAATCTCAAATCAAGCACAGAATTTCGTCAATCATAGTTAAAAATGTGTTTTAAAAAAAAAACACATTGACAGATCGATTTTGAAGCCAGTAATACGTATACTTCATGACAGTTTATATAAGTCTTAAAACTATCATAGTTTATGGAAATATGCTATCACATATTCTTTAGCCGACTATAGTCTGCCACATGCATTTATATTTTATTTGTAAGATTAATCTATTTTTGCATATTACGGATTGAGCCAACACTTGATGCATGTATATGATCGGGCCAGTTGTGGCCTTTCCCATGGAACCTCGGAGGCGCCCAAGTCAGCTGGCGCGCGCTTTCCGACAAAATATGAAATGCAAATAAGATACAAACTCTTCGGCTGAATACAGTACTAGATGGAAATGATAACCTAGCCTATTGCTACTGCCCCTTGTTATCATGTATTTACGTTATATGCTAGTATGGCAACCGAAATCGGAAAGAAACCATTGAGCTAGATCTTATGTTATATTATGACATGCTGCTAAATACAGTACTAGATGGAAACGATAACCTAGCCTATAGCTACTGCCTCGTGTTTTATGTTAATGTTATATATGGCAACCGAAATGAAAGAAAACATTGAGCTATATTTTCGCTGAGTGTGCGGTGTGTATGAAAGTAAATATTATGACAATCATATTGACAATGCCATTCTTTTTTAGCTTTCTATTTGCAAGTTTAGAATTTTGAAAAGCAGACAGCAAAGAACCGATCTCACGGTTGTCAAGTGGTTACATTATTGGCCATTATTTTTCTTTTTTTTTTACATCGCGATTGGGAGAGAAATGGGAGGGGGGTGCTCGGACATTGTGGTCGCGGCTACAAGCACAATGGCGACCAATCGTTCTGTGTCAAGGCAAACCGCCGACTTTCAATTCTAGCCGTTTTGAGACACACAAAGATCCGTTCACAAGGGTTGAAAGCTGAGGTTGAAAGTCAAGCACAGGCACTACCCCTTTAGCTTTGAAGTCTGGACCTCTCTTGAGCCGGTGTATGGAAGGGGTTTTACTTTTGACCGTGCCCCTCTCGGAGCCGGTACGTACGGCCTTTAATTTGTCCGGGAACGTGCTATTCACGGGCCCTGTTCTTACACTCTGGCCGTGCTGTGGTCTTTTATCCCGTGTCTGTGTAAGGAGCTAGTCCTTAGATTATAGACCAATTCTACTTCACTTTGGATCTATTAAAACTGGAGCATCTTTTGTTCGTGTACAACACCATTGGGGTTGAACTTTAGTCACCGTAAAACATCTTCAGTTTTTCAATCTCCTTTGAAATTGTCCTTGTTTCTGTCCTTTGGAATTATAAGATATTTCATAAGAATCAATCGTCTATGACTCTATGAAATAGACAAGGCCAATGTCATTTCTTGGCTCTAGTTTTTAAAGATTTTTCATCAACATCCACCACTTATTCCTCTGCTGATTTTAAGCAAATTTTATGACAGTGTTTGTGGACTACCGTAACTACTTTTTAATTTTTGAGTCGTCCTTGTGTAGTATCCATTTTGATACAAGGGAGGAACATCTTCACTTCTTAGCATGAAAGTTCATCTGTGTGGGTAGAATACATTATAGAAATTGCTAAACTTTCTTTCCAACACTGAATTAGTATGGGGACTTACCCTAAATTTTCGGTCAAACTCCGTCGACCTTGCACACAGAATGACCCC
>NC_049988.1:2896280-2947080 GCF_000003815.2 Branchiostoma floridae | reverse complement strand
AAAATTTAGGGTAAGTCCCTATACTAATTCAGTGTTGGAAAGAAAGTTTAGCAATTTCTATAATCTTCACTTCTTTCTTCACTCCTATACTTCTTTTCTACACTTCGTCAAATATAAACACGACGTTGTGCCCCACTACATACACAAAACTAATCTCCTCTGAGATTATCTATTTAGCCCCTTCTAGTCCATTGAGTTACATCTATCAGAAAAAAGATGAGCGACCGATCATTCTCAGCTACTCATTTTTTTAAACTTTTTAACTTGTATTGTTCTCTTCAAAGCCTACCGCTTCAATAACATTTAAAGTCGCACTACAGTCTTATAACACTTCCCTATACATGTACATTTATCTGACAAATACATATGTGTTAGTATTAGAAAAAGTGTTCTTTTTCAGGTTACCCTACCGATCCCAGCAAAAACCTGCCGACCCTAGCAGTTTCACAACTTACAATAAAATGAGTGAAAAAAGAGTTGTAGAATTGTTTGTTTCCAACACGTTATCCTTGTATGTTCTGTTGCTTGTATAATGTATTTTTCGTAGGCCTAACACTTAGTAACAGGTTTGCTAGTCTCCAAGCAGATGTTACGGTAGAGCAGCCTAATGTTTTCAGACTAGATATGCTCAGCCTGTGTCAGCCACTGTCTTCAGTCGACGACAACATTGTCATACAACAAAACACACCACTTCTCATGGCACAACAGCGAGTGAATCTCATATCCAGTCCGTCCAAAGAAACGCCCAGCCATGTCCAGAAGAAAAATTGACAGTGGTCAGCCTGTCGCCAGCGAGGTTGCGCCCTTAGCTTCCCGCCTTATTCAGGCCTGTGTCCGGCCCCTGTAGCTACAAGCTCGCCCGGTGGGGTCCCATACATGACAGGTCGTCCAGAAAGAACCCCTGCTGACCGCACAGGGAAGCGCTCGACCGGACAGTTGCCTCTGTCCATTTTTTTACCCCAGACAATCTTCTCTGAGTGTCCTCTTTAGCTGTCAGGTTGACAGGGTGTGTTTATGATAGTGACAGACACTGTGATGAGATAACTAGCTTTAGGGCAATTGTAGTCCAGTGGTTAGCTATTAGCGAACCTGTCTATGGGCATGAGCGACAATCCCGACTGTCCCGAAAAGGTTTGCAGCCCTTAGGACGGGACGTTAAGCCGTGGTCCACTGTTCATTGTGTTTGTCGAAAACAGTTAGTATGATTTCCTGGTAGTGTCTGTCTAGAGCTTGTTTCGGGATCACTACTTTCGTTTTCAAACCTCCGATTCGGGAGGTGGATTTGTTTCACGAGTTTTATACACACATCATTGAAAGTACAGTTTATGGCTACTATGCCAAAACAATAGGAGCTCGCACTTGAAACAGTGAAAAATTTAAGAGAAAGTCTATGATTGAACACACACATATATGCTGTGGTGGCCCTGTGTGGCCCAAGGACTATTGTAATGGAGATTGGCACTGCCCTATACTTCGTATAGTGTGCATGGGAAGAGTTGTGAGATGAAAATTGTCATCATAATCAATAAGTTCATCCATAACATTATACCGTTTGCAGCAGAAAGCATGTAAAATATCCTTCTTATCTTTTTACGCATTGGTTTCAGAGGATTCAAGCACAAAATGTTACAAATGTAGTAAAACTTACAACAATAGATCTAATAAGATGATAGTTTGTTCTAGTTTTATGGTAAAGAAAATCATTTTAACAGTAAGTTAGTCATGATCAGTCTAAATACCTAAACGTCTATTGTCATGTAGTTCTTAAGTTTAAGATTTATTTTTGTATAACGATCAACTAGGTCATATTGCATATTCAAAGAACTTCCACCAAAGACCATGCAAGAATATTAAAAAAAATTAGTATCATTCTTAGTTTGCAAGTTATTCCACAATGTATATATACTTCTTCATATTCATATATACCTATATACATATGCATATTCTCTTGTTAGTTTCATTTAGCTTCATAGAACTATTGTTATTAGTAAAGTTGTGATACGTTGTATTCTATACAATTGTTTCCTCATAAGATTATTTTTGATGTTATTAGGTAGAAAATTTATTGTTATAAGAAACCATAATTTATTTGTCTGCCTCTTGTCTTGTTTATCGTTTATTTCTATGCTTGTCTGTTTTTTCCCTTAGGAACTGAGCGTTGTTTTCCAGACATTGGCGGTCTTTCAGTGTTTTTTACGGTTGTCATGAAAATGTAGCGTGTCACTAAAACGGACTTTCCCTGCACAACAATACAGCCTCAAGTACAAGTGCATTTGGGTCCTGATGTCCGTAACTAATGGTATGATATCAGACGCCAAGATCAAGTACAATGTGCGATAGCGCATCAATTTTCATCGGTTTCAAGCCGTGTTACATCGACTGATACGCTTACTACTTTGGAGAAATTGTGGAAATAACGTTATAAGCACCAAATTTGGTGCACTGGTAGTTGGATGTATCTTAAACGAGTATAAGTATGTCAATTTCTGTCCAAAATAAAATTCATGAAATTTTTAGCCATTTTTGGACCAAAAATGTATATTTTCAACGTCTGCGCTTTGACATTGACTTAGCACAATAGCAAAGCGCATACACACACACACACACACCACACACACACACACATACACACACACACACACACACACACACACACACACACGTAGAACGTTTTGCAATTGATGATTATAGAAAGTACTGTTAAGACATTTTTGAAGACACTAGCTTCACGAGCCCTAAACACATAAAGAATCTAAAAAATGCTGTATGGACTTGTATGTATTTCAGTACTCAAGACATACATGAACAAAAATATGACATCTCATCATATATTTCAAACCAGCTTAATCACTTATTTTATTGGTCACAGGACAATTCATTAACGTTATATGCATTCAGCCAATGAGTTGTCAATTCATGTATATATTGGTATATTCAATGCCTTTGCAACTCGTTTTTGCTAGTAAGACTTGAAAAATTAAACTTTGATCTTGTCTTTTGACACCTGCTTTATTCTCTCTCCTTAGCTTCCAGGCGGATTTCTTTTAATGTATTTTGTGGTTTGAAAACTTACGTATCACGTACAAAGATGACATGTCGTTTAGCGAAAAGAGTGATCTGAAATGACAGAAGAAGAAGGGATGAAAAATCGTCGTTTTCTTCCTCAAAGTGCCTGGTACAGGGGTGCGGCCTGCAGGCCCTTATTTTCATAATGCACCAGAACTAATCCTGGCGATTTTGGCCGCAGGTTTAAACCTCGCCAGCCTCCATCCATCTCTTTCAGGGGCTGAGTTGGTTGTTCTTTTCACAAGTTAACTGTGTTAAGTGGGCCTCGCGACCTGCTCAACAAACGACATTGAAAGTTCTCCCCTCCTTGAAGACCATGACTAATATGGCGGCCGTCCCCGAGCAGCTGCTCCGTGCCCTTGACGTCACCCCGTCTCGTTAAGGCCACGGCCACTCAATTTTCCGCCATTTTGAAAATCAGACGACACTTCGCCTCACAAAGATTCTGTCAGCGGAAACAATGGCGCGCAGCGCACGAAAGCAAGCAATATTTCTCCCAACTTGACACAGTTTTTTTAGTTTATCAATTTGGCTGGCTGATTCCACAGAAAACGTTTTGTTCTACGTCGTCTGCGCAGTTTTTTTTCGGTCACGGTTAACCATTGTTTACTAATCCAGTTTGCGCCACTTGTTGTTGTTTAAAGGGAGGAAAGAATACGTGCTATTCGCTGGTGCACCAAAGTTTGTATAGACACTGCTGGTAATGAAAAGAATTAGAGAACCACATTGTACTAACGAGGCAGTTCGTGTCTGTTTGCTGAGATAGTGCTTTGTGCGGGGTGTTGCTATGGTGTTTCTCTATTAATGGCAACTGGGCAAGATGTCCGCTATGTAAACGCCTTACCCGGTTGGTTTTAGGGCCCGATCACATTTGTCGTACGATCGTGAACTGAGGGCATTCTTGGTTTAGTCTTGCTTGGGTTGTACGAATCTCAGCTGTATTGTTACGGAAAACGCTCTCTTAAGTTCTTGCTTGCGGTTGTTTTTGTCACAGCCTGCTTGAAAATCCTACGACACCAAAATCGCACGACGACATACGACAACATTGACCGCGCTATGTAGTAAAATGACTTCTTCACCTGAAATGAAAGTCCAATAAACGCACATTGCTTGCGAAAAAAAACTCATTTTAATAGAATACTACAAATATGAATCTATGCTCAGCATCTACAGTTGATTATCGTTTACTTCGTCAATATAGGACTGAATTGCACAGAGTCTGAGTGACCGAAACTGATTGACGAATTATGCAAATTTGGATTAGCTGATTCCTTTCTCCAACTTTAGTCAGCCAAATTAGATACGTTATCGTTTCCCGAAATGGGATAGAATTGACGCAATTTACCTGTGAATACACAACATATTGAGACGTCAAAGAAATAGTGAATAGGTTTACAGACGTACGAATTCTCCAAAATAAAAACCGACAGAAAAGTCAATGTACTTATGCTACCTGAACAGCAACAAAATGAAAAAGGACTACTAAACGAATTCACTGTGTTTTAAGGAAAATTACTGTATACGAAAATAAGCCATCTCTTTGTAAACAGAAATAGCAACGAGTCTTGACCTAATTCACATCTTGTACATCCGAATATTATTTCAATTAAAAATTGAAATTTGCTACTATCACAAAAGTGTCGCATTGACCTCAAACCTGTTTCGACGATGTTTGTCTCTTTTTCAAATTTTTGTTACATAAACATAGACTATCTTATTACTTTCCCGTACACACCTTATCAAAGGGACGTTTTTCATGTTATATTTTTGGTATCTGTGTGTATGTGTGTCAGTCTGTCTGTGTGTCTTTCTGGACATTTTTGATCAGCACAATTTCCAATAAATCCAATCAAATTCAGAACCTCTGGGTGGATTATAATCACACAGATATCGGGGTGGAAAATTTGTCATGTTTTCTTATTCTCCAAGTGGAGGTTCAATCCACTCTTCAGCCAGAAAACATTACTTTGTTCTACCCAATATCTGCTTGGATATTACCAACCACCAGTGCTCAGTGTCGTCTGCAGTTGTGAAAGTTGAGTGACAAAGCGTGAAGCGAGCTCGCAGTTCGCACCCTTTTATTCGCGTGCTGCCTTTTCGCGGGAGAGTTCAAGCTCAATTTTCGGGTCGAAAGCTCTCCCTTTGCCCGCCACTTAACCGTGAAAACTGCGGAACAGTGTAGCCGGGTCAAACTGGCGAGCTTCCCGCCGAGTCAATGTCAACAGTACGTGTGAGACTAGGATGATGTATATCGTCTATTTCACTGCTTTGTTCAACCCCTGGGGTCATTTCTCAAACACTTTTCATGGTGTTCACCAAAATATAGCCTCTACCAGGCTCCACAGGTCGTAGGAAAATAGCAGAAATTGGCCTAATAGACAGATAACCGTATGCAAGAAGAGTTATCTTACCGAAAAGCACAGTTTGCGAAGACTGGTAGAGGCTACCAAATATGTTATCGGTAAAAGAAGCAAAGACTTGTATTGACAATTTGTAACAATGCCTATAGTTACATGTATGTATATACGTCAGTTTTTAGAATCGAAACGACGGAAAAGTCGAGGTTTTGGATCAGTTCTTTATACACTAAGTTCTACTATCACATTGCCTAGTGATATTCACAAAATAGATAAATAGATATTCCCAGAGTAAAAAAAAAGACATCGTTTTGAAATGTTTGAAAATCTGAGATTTATATTTGTTTTGGTCCGGAGTACCTGACTACTTCAACACATAATAAACTGGTCGTCTTTTGGTCGTATTATACTTTGATAAACACTTGAAATGTGATAGAACGAGCAAAAAGTTGTTATAAATAGAAACGTCAGGCAAAAATTTGTTGTTGAGAATATTTCCAATTCTAGCACCCAGATCCTACAAAAGATCCCGTCAAAATATGTTATAGAAATCTCACTGCATCGAACAGGGCGATACCTATCTTGAATTAAAACAGGGAGAATATGTGGGAAAGTTGAGGGAAACTTCGCACGGTCGCCGGTCCCGAAGGATAATAATTGGTGTAGACTATCGGCTGAAAGGAAGGGGAGGGAACAGAAGTCATTTATTTTCGTTTGATGGAGAAATGGACCCCTTTCATACCGCGGTTTACATGGGCTCGAATTAAAACTCGTACCAAACACGACGTCCGATTTCTGTACGTGGTATCCGTATCCGTATACGGTGTATCGCTTCTATTCCGTCATATTTGGTTGTTTATTGTGAAGACAGAAAAAGGAAAACGCCACCCAGAGCTAAAGGAAAAGAACTGCCAACCAAAGAGTGGGGGGAAAAAGAGCGAACTTGGACAATTGTTGCTCTCGGCGTTCACCCGGAAAGTTCGATAATGAGGAAGGGGTCTACCCGGGGGCCAGTTCCTATTCATAGCGGGGTCGTCAGAAAATAGGGCGGACTGAATATCGTCTAGCCACTGTCTATGTACACAACCAGCCCCGCTTTTGGAAACAGCTCATGCACGGGAGAAACTGATAGCGACTATTTTTCTTCTTCAAAAAGAGGAGAAATTACAGGGGAATTATTATGATAATACTCCGTTTTGATGCTGTCATGCGGTATTTTCGTGGAAAAATCGATCAGAATTATTTTTCTCTACTGTTATACTGTCACCGTGTTTGCGATGTAAAGAAAGTTACGTGTGTTTTGTTAAACGTAAGATTTGGATATTCATACGCATTTCATACACATACATTTTTTAAAGGAACGAAGTAAATATTTGGCTAAAAAATAATGTTTAATCGGTAATTGAGGTGGCATTTCAAGGAAATGTACTGTGTGTAAGATTACAATGGAAAGAAAACTATTGCTGTCACCGCTACCACAACTGCTAATTCCACGTAATACAGAAGAACTTTATTGCACGACAATTGTACATGATACAATGTATGGCAACAACTATATGTTCGTGTATGTGTGTGTGTTTGGGGGAGGGGGGGTCGGCAAGAAGTAATCTATACAACATTTGCGTTAAAAGTATCACAACTTTTAAGCTAAGATCTTCCGATGCTTGTCTCGCCAGCGTGGGCCAAAAAAAAAGCTTTAAAGGGACGCCAAAAAGACGCCTGAATAGACCCAACATAGATCGAGTGGTCCTTTCTGGTGTCAGGGGGACACAGAGCCACTTTGGCCATGACGAATGACCGTGGTTGACCTGTGTTTGTGCCCAAAGAGAATTAGGGCCGCCCCGACACAACAGACATATTGAAAATGTCTGTCTATGAAAAACGAGCGAAGGCCGCGTCGTCTGTGGGATCTGACTCGTGAAGATTGATCAAGGCACTTCGCTTTTTCACCTCCATGAAAAATCGTGGTATTGTTTTGGGTGCGTCTGTGTGAGTGTTTGTGCGTGTGTTTCTCTCCCTACCAATGTGGTTGCGTGTATGTGTGTACATATTTGCGTGTGTGCGTAGATGTGTGGGTGTGTGTCTGTGTCTGTCTGTTTCTCCGACCCTACCCGTGTGCGTGTGTTTGTGTGCGTGCGAATACTTGTGTTCATATTTCCAGATATTTGTAGTAGGCATAACATTAGAACTTCTGGATAGATAGTGATGATATTTGGCCTGTGGGTATGTATTGTTTTTTTAAGGAGGACACCACAAATGATAGCCCTGTTACGACTCGATATAAGGACGTCTATAAAGTTATTCTTTATAACTACCTAGTACCTACGTGTTGCTTCAATATCTTTGCGAATACTAGTAAGCCAGTGGAAAGGGAACTTTTACCACCAGACTCCACAAATTGCTGGAAAATAGAAGAGTAGAAATTTTGCAAAGTACAGGTCACAACCAAGACAAAAACATCCATATAAATGTCTCATTGATCTAGTCTAGTATACATGTAAAAGTTCGGCTTCCTCTCGCTTTTTGGTAATGGTGAAAATGAAGGACTGTATGGGTTTAGCTATGGTTAGTTTGTCAAAACGCATGAGGAATATGATTTATTAGTGTTATCCATGCTAAAGTGGTGGGATTTAGTTTAAATAGATAAACAAATAGGTTTTCTGTCTTTAAGTTAACATACATAGTACAATCTACGTCCAAATGCACTTCATCTTTTCTATATGTTTATGGTAGAAAATTGAATAAAATGCTAGAGGATTTAGCGGAGCCGAGTTAGGAGTACAGTTTGAAACATGGCCTACTTGCCAACTTCTACTATTTTCCATCAACCTATTTAGTCTGGTAGAGACAATTACAGGGAATTGTGCGTATGGGGAGGGGGGGCGTAATCCTCGCATTTGCATCTAAACGCTGGATCTTTACCTGATGTTTTATGTCACATTATTCAAGGTCACTGCTCGCTCAAAACGATGTCAAACCTCGACCTTCGAGGCCACCGTGAATTCACAACAAAATGGACGGCAGGAAAAGAGTGTACTAAAGCGCGCAATAGAAGATATTAGCATATTTACAGTGACAAACGATCTTTAGTGACCTGTCTTTGGACTTAGCGCGACCGCAGCGTTGAATCGGTCACTGTGGATTGAATTAGAACACAAAGCGATCATTTTTTCAATCTTTTTGGGGGGGGACGCGGTGAAAGAATAGAATTCAGGATTTAAACAAACGAGGTCCGTCGGCCACACGCTAAGCAGCAGCGGTCACTTGGTCATTCAAAAGGAACAATGTCGACCAAACTTCCGGTGACAATAGCCAATAAATGATCATTTGACATTGCATTGTTGTTGTCAACACTCTTACATAAGTAGCTTGCCCAGAATTTTCAAAGTCAAGAAACTCTACTGCAAGAAAACTATTGTGGTAGTATTTAACGTCACACCATAGTGTTCCTTTTTTCATAGAAATATTGAACAAAGGACTAAGAAAGAAAGAAACTACAGCATCCAATATAGCTGCATGTTTGAAGTACAGTGAAACCTGTACTAGTGACCACCCCTACATCTAGACCACCTGGATGGTATGACCGCTTCTTGGTGGTCCCTTGGATAATTGTTCCCTTGACCTAAGTGTTAAGAATCCTGTCTATAATGGCCACCTGTCTAATGCGACCATTTTCGTCTAGAGTCAAGACTGGTTACTATAACCAGGATTGACTGCATACACAGTATACTACTGACATAAGAGTGTGTCAATGTGTGTGTGTGTCTGTCTGTCTTTCTGTCTGTACGTCTGTGTCTCTGTGTGTTTTGCTCCTGATATTTGTGGCTAGTATAACGTAAGAAATTCTGACGGATTGTGATGACATTGTCGTATGTGGACAGCTCTTGGGAAGACGAAGGTCAAGGTCGATTCTGGGGGCCTCCTAGTGTGTGACAATGGTATTGCAGCAGAACCTGTTACTGTCATCTATTGTCCTGTCCTGTCTTGTTGTAATTGTTAGTCTCTCCATACCAACAAACGAACTCCCAAAATCCTTGCACCAATAGAAAAGAGATAGAAACGTTCTGCTGCAGTACCATAATGAACAACCAGTGGGCCCAAAATCTCATCATTCTGTCGATAGATCAATACCTAATAGTATAACAAATTTCAATTCATATCTTCTAGATTTATGCTGTCAAACCACATACAAACACTTCTGCACCGTTACAAATGCTACCAAAAAGTTACCTTCTTGGCGAAGGTAATAAAATTAGAAAATTAGCCCATACATATGTCTTTGGACAACAAGAAATGACATAGAACGAACAAGTAGTCAGTAGACCGTAGCCTCAGTTCTCGGCTAGAACCGCACGCGCCAAGGTTTGCCATATATTCCCGGCTTTTGTTAGCGTTTGTTTGTAGTCTGCGGCCGAACGCACCACTCAGCAAAGGACAGTGGGAAAATCTCCCATCCAAACAGGTGCAGCACGGAACCGCACACACAAGAACATGGCGCCTACGTACGTCATACAATATATGGTTTAGAAAACCACTGATGTAAATGTTGTTTTTGTGAGGGATGATTAACAACTCACTTAGACACGTTGAGTAACGGCTAGGGTGCTTGGCCCGGAACCCAGAGGTTCGAACCCTATGACATGCAACACCGATGTTGTGCCCTTGTTGTGCACTTACACTATTTTTTCGAGTCCACCAAATTCCACCCAAGCTTCTTCACATTTACTGACAAAAGAAAACAATTTTCCTTCTAATATCACAAAACCCACACATAATAGAAAATGTCGGATCTTTCGTCTTCAAAAAAGGAGTCAAACCCAATAACCCAGGATCTAGAGTTACTACTACGGCTTTTGCTAGTTGTAGACTAGACACTTGTGATATTGTTTTACACTGTTTAAATCTCTCATATTACCTGCAATTAGCCCACGGGCAAGAATTTGCAATAACTTTACATAACTGTTTTATCAAGGTGTAAATATAGAATACAACACGGTGTATTCCGTATCACCCGAGGTATCAGCCCGACCGCGGGTCAGACCGCCCGACGGCCGAAGGCCGGAGGGTGATCCGACCCGCGGGAGGGCCGGGACCTACAAGCTTTATCTAATAGACAAGTCGACCTTGAGCGTTTCTTACGTATGTAAGCAAACCTTTGCAGTGCCCTTGACCGCTTTTGTATGCAGTTTGTTTAAAGATGTGATTATAGAATACTTCCGAGCTAACTTGTTTGCAAGATTTCAATGCAGAGAGTTTACAATTCGGCTATTCGCTCCCCAAAACAAGTGGTCAGGGACATCTATTTTTAGATCGTCCACAAAGGTCTACAGCTGGACAATTGGAAGTTAAGCGGAATAGCCAGAGGTTTTCATTGAAAGAAAAATACAAATTTTCCGATTTTGAAGTAAATTCTTTAAATACATGTTGCATGGTAGTTTAGTGGGTAGGGCGTGGTCGAGTGGTCAGTACACGTGCTAGTCAAGTAATACCAAAGACTTTAAAAACGTACGTACCGCTTAGCGTTTATGAAAAAAAAAGGAAAGTAGTTGAATACACACGCCACTAAGAGTGGACTAGACTCTTCTCCTTCGCTGTAGGGATTGCAGATCTGTTTGGCCCAAGGGCGCAAGAAAGAGAGATGGGCACCACCCTATACACCGAAAGGTTTGGAGAGGATTTTAAGTAACTTATGTATGGCACACTCATAGAATGACGTTCTCAGCTCAATCTACAATACGAGAACTGGAGATTTCAAATTAATTACGTCCAACATTCGCAAGAGAACGCAAGGTATCTCCCTCCTTTGGTCTTGTTGACGGAATACATTATTACGATAGCTCACGTTTGCATTTCTAAGGATAACATGGACTTAAGGGGTCGTATTCGTCGTGCGAACGTCGTACGATCCGAACCAAAGGCAGTCTTGTGACAATCGTGCAATGTGTTGCACAACAGTTGTCTTACAAGTAAGAAAAAGTGTTGTCTTAGACTCTTGTCGGCGGTTGGTTCTGCCACAGCCTGCCGTAAAAAAATCCACGGCATCAAATCGTACGGGGGGCTACGACAATTGTGCCAACGCAGCAAACAATATTGCATTTTTATTTCATGCATTTCAAAACTAGAGGACTTCAACTTATGTCACTTCTTCCCGACTATAAGAATTAGCTACAACCCCAAAATCGTAACCATAGCTTGTCCAGATCTAGAACACGAGATACAATACGTCATTCTGCAGTACCAAGAAAAGCCGCGTGGATATCCAACATCTTCTCTTCTCTTAGTCTTTGACAATACATGGCCTAACCACATGCAAAAATTTCATGATAATCCATTCACAGCTTCTTGAGCTAGCTTTACACATAGTAAAAACGTTACGAAATATAAGTTTCTTGGTGAAGGAAATTTTACGAACAACGAGTAAAACAGTAAGCTAATCACTCAACAACATAACCCAACAAGGAGTTACGTCCATAAATAAATCGTAACTTAGCATCTTAATTTTTCTCATGGGACTTTCTGAAACAATACCTAATTACACTGTGATTAAGACATTACATGCGCTTCTTTCCGGATTAACAAATCTTTCCCATGTAAGCTCACGGATAGACTTAACACGATTTTAAACCAAATCTCTTATAATTTAATCAGATTTAGACCCAAGTTGCTTGGAAATAAGTTTTAAAAACATTGCATGAAATTGTTAAATCGTTTGTGCCATATTGGCGAACGGTTGTCGCAATTTCACGCTAGGCGTGAGTGTAAGGGGATTTTAGGCTGTCCCGTGGAGACAAACTTGTTCCAACACGCGTATTGTACAAACAAGATCATTCGCTACATTTAACCGACCGTTTACATGTGTTATTTGGTAGAGAGGTAAATTGTTTGTGAAATTAGATTAATTTGGATAGGAAGCGCCGATGTGGCAATGTGGTATCCACTCAGCGAATTAAAAGAAGTCGTCTGGCCCAATTTTTACGGTTATGTAGATACACATTCAAATGCAGAAGCTGGTGTGTTACGCCGAAGGGCTTTTATACTAGCTATACAGTTGCAGCCAGAATTTAGAAACTGGTGTGTTTCGCCGTCTATACAGATACAGAAGCTAGTGTGTTACACTGAAGGGCGGTTATAACGTTACCGGCTATACAGATACAGATACAGAAGCTGGTGTGTTACACTGAAGGGCGGTTTTACTTAATATAAAGATACAGATACAGACTGGTGTGTTACGCCGAAGGGTAGTTATACCGGCTATATAAATACAGATACAGATACAAAAGCTGTCGTGTTACGCTGAAGGGCGGTTATACCGGCTATATAGATACAGATACAGAAGCCGGTGTGTTACGCTGAAGGGTAGTTATACCGGCTTAATAAATACAGATACAGATACAAAAGCTGTCGTGTTACGCTGAAGGGCGGTTATACCGGCTATATAGATACAGATACAGAAGCCGGTGTGTTACGCTGAAGGGTAGTTATACCGGCTTAATAAATACAGATACAGATACAAAAGCTGTCGTGTTACGCTGAAGGGCGGTTATACCGGCTATATAGATACAGATACAGAAGCTGGGGTGTTACGCCGAAGGTCGGTTATACAGGCTATATAAAATTTAGATACAGATACAGAAGCTGGTGTGTTACGTTGAAGGGCGGTTATACCGGCTATCATGATAGATACAGATATGGAAGCTGGTGTGTTACGCCTAGGGGCGGTTATACCGGCTATATAAAATTTAGATACAGATACAAAAGCTGGGGTGTTACACCGAAGAGCAGTTATACTGACTATACAGTACTGTAGACATTTCTTACAAAGGCACCAAAAGAAATTAATGTTACCATGATTAACTAGATGTATCTTAAGCTGCAATTCTATGGGTTTAATTCTATTTAAGCGATAAAGAGACTTGGATTAATCGCATCAAGTCTGTACGAGGGCTTACGGGTAGGATTAGTTAATCCGAAAATGAGTCCATGTAACATCTCAATCACAATGTAATTACATATTATCCCTTGAAGTCTCTGGAGAAAATTAGCATGTAAATCATTTTATCCCTGGAGACATTATCTTCCAAGCAGAGGTTTCGGGGGAGGGGGTGGGCTAGTAGTGCTTGTGCTAGTTTTAGGAACTGGGATATACTGTGGGTAAGCGTGTGTACCTAAAGCTGATGCAAAATAATTTTGAGATATGCATGAGGTGCGTATTGTACTTGTGCGTACAACTGCGTATGAAAGAGATGTCAATACGGACCTCATACGGCCTTTTTATTCTATTTTAGCTTTTTGGACAGACGAGGACAATGTGGCACTGAACAGTACAGCCAGAAGGTAAAGGTATTCTTTTACCTCCCGACCGAAGTCAGGTACCCATTTTTACACCTGGGTGTAGTGAGGAAGGTCGTGTACATGTAAAGTCCCTTTCCCAAGGGCACAACGTCGGGGGCACGGCGAGGATCGAACTTGGGACCTCTAGATTCCGAGCCGAACGCGCTACCAGTTACGCCACGCCCGACGACACATTCTCACACGAGCTTGATATACACGCTCATGTGACTGAACCCTTAACTTGAGTGGACACTTGGTTTCTACATTTCCTGGACAACATGGCCGGCAGATGTTCCGAATTAACCTGTACTTTTCCCCAGCTGAGATAATGGTACGACCAAGCCCACCGGCCCAAGTCCACACACATGCAGCCGTGCGTGTGGGAATACGACTCTCCCTGCCCTCGCACGCACAGATTATCCGCTTCAAGTGTCGGGGGGAGGGCAACGTCAGGATTACCCGGCCGGTGTTGCGTCAAATCCACATGCCCTCAAGTGGATGTAGTTCTAATGAAAACACGCCCTTGAGATGTTGATATAATTGTACCTACCGCAAAGCGCTGAAGATTAAAGTCTCCCGCCTTTTCAAGAGAGTCCTTTCGGGTGGAATTCGAGTGGATTTAGTATCATAGTCAACCGAAGTCCTTTACAGAAACGAACGACTGTAACTGAAGCACTGAGCGTTTGATATTCTCTCTTCTTTTTCTGGTGGTTTATATGGAGATTATTGGAGCTGAAAACTTCATGTTGACTCTGTAAGTCATGTCAACGAAAGGAAAGACGTTGCTATAATTCACAAGTATTGTGGAGAACTTCAATGCATTGAGTTAACACAGCACATGCGTCGCGTGGACTAGCGGTAGGGCATTTGGCTCAAACTCAAACTGTCCTAGGTTGTTGTTCCTTGGAAAAGACACTTTATTTCCTTATTCTAATCAGATAACTTTGATAACTTTATTGCACAACAATTGTACGAGGTACAAAGTATGGCATCTACATAACTACAGTTCTATAGCTTAACTAACTAATACAGGAGTTGTAGTATGGGATAAGCTTCTTACAATCATTGGAAGCTTTTACAATCAGTTGAGGAGTTTCTAATATCCAAACCTTCTTTGATATATTTTCCTATATCTGCCATGCAGGGATTGTCACATGTCATGATGTATTTGAATTTGCACTTCGGGTCCATTGAGATAAATGCTTGTGTATAAAATGACAACCTTCTGTATAGAGAATTGCGTATTTCAGAATATTTGGGACATACAATCATAAAGTGATATTCATCTTCAATTAACTCTATGTATATGAGTACCTAGCTTCGGTTCTGCCGTCCCTAGGATAAGACGTTAAATGGAGGTTCCGTATTTGAGAAGAGCTACACCTCGGACACGTTAAAGAACCCACCACACTTAATCAAAATGAGAACTAGAGGTCCTTCCCGGTGTGAGTGGATCGGACATGCAGCTTGTACTCTTCGATGCAAACGTGATGAGTTACGTCTTGAATCGGTTTACGGGATATGCAATACAAAGAAGAAGAGGTGTAGTGGCCATTTTTTTATTTGAAAAACAAGCTGGTATCAATGAATGAATGAAGACCTTTATTGTACATACATACCAACTGGGTTCAGTACAGGTCACAACAAACGATACAACATGATACAATGATACAATGAATCTACACTACTCAAGAATCGTATTCTACTGCGTACATTCGGCTTCTTCTCGTTTCTTTCTGATATCGAAAATGTAAGAACAGATATGCTTTATAAGTAAAGGTTTGTCTAGATTCATAAGGAAATCAATGGCCACCAACGAATTATTTTCCAAAGCGGAAAGGGACAATACTTTTCTGCTTTGAGGAAATGCAAAGACCTCCGACAATACAGCAAAAGTTTATCCTTTTGTAGTCATAACTAGTGTAACAGTGAGGTTCAAGGACTGCCAAACTGAAGACGCCAAACGGCTTAAGCCTTTTGGCCGAACGGTTTACACGTCAGATTTGTGATCTGCCGGCCCGGGCTCAATCCCGGGTGTCGGCATGTTGCTGTTGTTTCGCTGTTTGATGATCATGATGTTTCACTATTGGCAAAAGTAGAGAAAAATGCTGTTGCAGTGTCAAAGACAGCTGCTTGAGAGAACCTAATACGTTTTCTCTCAGACTAAGATAGAAATGTTTGCGTCAATTAAAGGCAGAGTTCCACGACCTCATAACTTTGACATTATGAAAAAAACACCCCTGCAGTTCAGGAACAAGTTCCTATGGGGCTCAACCTATATCATGTATTTCCATGCACAAGACCTATGTGCCACTCTGATTTGGTGATCTTACCATATCTAGTATAAAAAGAAACGGTTCCGCTGTAGTAACATAACAAGCTGCCAGGGGGCCCAAAATCTGATCATCTCGAGACCTACCCACATAGCAAATATAAGTTGTCGCATTGACATTGAGGCAGACAGACGAACGCTACCAAAACATAACCTTCTTTGGCGAAGGTGATAATAATAATGCGTCAACTATTTGTTTGAAAACATTTAAAAAAACTAATTCCCATGTTGCCTTGCAATTGCGAAAAAACAAAATCCAAGATGGCGGATACCAGGCTCTTTGAAAATAAATAACCTGCTTGAGCCCCGTGTTTGCCCTCTGCTACCGTGTGTTTTAGCAACACTGTCATGTTATCTGCGCCTTTACAGTTCTAGGAGTACAATCAGGAAAACAACCACTCCATGAACTGGTGGTAATTCTGGTGCTTATCATGACTTTTGTGGGAGGGGGGCATAATCGTCATAACCGTTCTCAAAGTGAAATATTGAAATAGAATTGTGAATGTTATACAGGTGGTAAGTTAGGTGAAAACAATCTAGGATATGATGCAATCATTCAGAAAATCTTATCATTCTAAAGCCAAATCATTTATAGACTTTACACCTTCAAAACAAAACACCTTCATACATATTCCAGTATAATCATGAAAAAAATTCTCAAAAGTCCCAAAGTGTAACGTTATATAAGAAGTGTAGTCTCCAACAACCTTCTTTATTACTGGGAAACTAATTGGCCAGGCTGCCTATATGATTATGCATACGAACCTATGTAGTAATATGTTTACAGCAACACAAGAAGTCTGGGATACAGACTACTAGAAATGCGTATAGATGTGCAGCATAACTCGAGAATGATGCTAATATCTGGCACGGAGACCTATAAATTTGATTTTGGGGCCCCTAGTGCTTGTTATGATACTGCAGTGGAAATTCTGATTTTGCTATCTCGGGTTTATAACATGCTATGATTGTGAGTTTAGAATGTCAAGATTTGAAAGATTTTGGGCGAAAGAGCACGTGGTGTAGGTGTGGGTCCCCTAGCGGCTTTTTAGAAACTGTAGAAGCCGGTTTTGTTTCAGACTTTGGAAGAAAACAGCTCAAGAATGGGTTGACGGATCATCATGATTTTTGGAATAAGTTTCATCCGATTTTTGCCAAATTCTTTTATCCAACTACAAGGCCTGGTGGAGGCTACAAAAGAACCAAGTTTACCATACTCAATTATACAAACACGTAATACGCCGATATCTCTTTTCTCCAGCGCTATCTCCCTATGAAGCCACCTCACGGGTACGTGTTTACATGGTGACGTTGGTTGTGGAGCTATCTCAGTAATTTATCAGGAGAGGCACGAGTGTGGCGCCAAGAAAAGGGCGAGGCGCGAGTAAGGCACACGACCGGCCGGTGTGCCCTTATCTCAATCGCTCGTTTATAAATACTCGTAGTGCTGTGAACTTTGAACGTAGTTTGCGATAGCTTGGGCCGATAAAAAGATAAAAACGCTAGTATTGCAGTGAGCGCTAGAAAAAGGTAACGGTAGGCCCAGAACCTTTTTTGAGACCATAGAGACAATGGTTTGTTTCCCACTGTGTCTTTGGTACGGTATAAAAAGCCCATCCTAGATCATGATTTTCGTTCCCAAAGCCAACTCGGCCGAGAGAGAGACAGAGACAGGGACAGAGACAGAGACAGAGAAACAGAGAGAGAGAAACAAAGAGAGAGAGAGAGAGACAGACAGACAGACAGACAGAGACAGAGGAAGAGAGAGACAGACAGACAGACAGGCAGACAGAGACAGATCGAGAGACAGACCGAGAGACAGATCGAGGGACAGATCGAGACAAAGGGACAGAGAGAGAGAGAGAGAGAGACAGAGAGAGAGAGAGAGTCCATTCCTATCCTTCCACCGCCTTTTACCTAACTAATGTACCCAATTTTACACCTGGATGAAGTGAAGAAAGTTCCCTAGTTCACAACAATGGTGGTTTATCAATACTCAAACGATTAGGACCAAGGATCTCAAAGTTCTGGGCAAAATTACACTAACCGTTACAACGACAGTGGGCGTTGCCTAGTAAGAAAAATACGTAATCCATAACAAATTAATCCCGCAATTTTTCAGCACTAGAAATTAACGATAAGATTGGAAACTAAACGCTAGCAACGTCCTTTCTGGTGAGAAAATTAATCGGCTTGCTTTCAAGCGTTAATTCGGTTTTATATAAAGGAGCAAATCAATATTGATTGTGCTTCATTGTTTGGTGGATATTAGAGAACTGTACTTGACCCATGCAGCTGGCAATTACACGTTAGTAACTCATCAACGTATAGCAAATAGTCGACACTTAATAGTCACCTAAACTACATATACTAGTGGTAACGACTATTGTGTACGGTGTGGTTTTATTTGTCGTATACTATCGTACGATTTTGGATGTTGTAGTCATAGGATTTTCAAGTAGGCTGTGACAGAATCAACCACCGACAACAATATAAGACAACAGTTTCCGTATTAGGTGAATTCGTACAACACTTGCACAACAATCCCAAGACTGCTTTCAGTTTGCGGTCGTACTACGGTCGTGCGACCGTGTCCTGTCGTGAGTCGTTTTCCTCAGTATTAAACTCTTTCTTAGATACATATGAATAAGAACTATTGACAGTTCTCAAGAAGAAGAAGAAGAAGTAGTAGTAGTAGAAGAAAAAGAACTGTTTATATCATTTAGCAGTTGCTGTGGAATTTTTACAACGTTATCCCAGTTTCAGTAACTATAACGTTGTAGCATTTGGGGTCATTTTACAAAACCTAATATGAAATTTATAGCCAAATTTCAGGCAACTTCTAGTCATAATTTCAGTGGCTGTTAATGTTTTAGCATTTTGTGTTAAGATTATGCCATAAAATCTTTAAAAGAATTTGAGACACGTTTTACTAGTTTTAGTGACTGTTTTCTAGTTTTAGTGACTGTATTTCTAGTTTCAGTGACTATATTTCTAGTTACAGTGACTATATTGGCCTTTGTGGCTTACCTAATAATACTTTATTGAGAGTTTATACAGGGCCTAGGGCATATCATTAAGTCATACATTTCACGTGCTTTTAGATAAGTTAAACGCAGGTGTTGACATAATAGACAGGTGTATTGGGATGCACACCTTTTCAAAAATGATAAGGATCTTTTTTCGTTTGACTTGCGCTATGGTCGAAAAGTTACAGAACAAAGAAACGTATATGCAAATTTCATATAAAGCTGAAACAGTCCAATGAATATAATAGAGAAATATTGACGGTTTCATGATATCAGGATTTCTTACAAATATAATCCTTTCTTGATCTGAAATAACATAGTTTTTCTTCAGCACTGGAATTTGATATTGTCTTCTAAAGTTTACAACAATTATATATATATATATATATTGAGAGACGTTTCACAAGTGGCGAAAATATTGTACATGTTACAAAATACGTAGTACCAGTCTAGCATATTGTATTGACAATATTCGAATCATTTGAAGGTAAAAAGGTAAAGTTAAAGCTAGATATTTTACGGCACTTGTTTTATATTGTCGAGTCATGTCCAACCTTTTATGAATAGATGTCACGATATGATTGTCGATAATTATATCATAATATATAGTTAACGCGGGACCTTGCCCTTATAGAGTCTGTTAGCACTCCCCGATAATATGTCCGATAGAAATCTCCGAGCGGCGCGCGCGCCTACGTGTTACGCAAACACACAATCCGCCGTGTCTTCTACCACATTGTGTTGTACAACAACCCTCTTCTACTTCCAATACCCGCTTTTCTTATCAACACCTGTAATATAGAGGGTTTCTGGAGTGCCCCAAAACACGGTAACTTTGTACTCTTCTCGACTGAAGCACCTTCCTGTTGTGTTTGTAGTGTTGGCACCAAACTGTGGAAAGTCAACATTGATACAGGAGGAATTGCGGGGAGGGTAAATTTGCCCACGGGGCAGGTGTAGTTGCGAACGGTGTCGTCACAGAAACTGATCATATCAAACGACAAATAAAAACAGTAAATTTCTTATCAATGGGTGGCTACCCGATACTAAATTATTGACGTTTAGTACGTATACGAACTGTTACATGATATATCTTCTATATTGTTTCCCATTCTGGATGATAGGATATGATAATCTTTCTTTGCACGTTCTTGACGTTGAGTACGTATACGTACGTACTGTTACATAATATATTTCTTTATTGTTTCCTACTATCAATGGTATGATATGATATGACATGATAATCTTTCTTCATACGTTCTTAGCCACATATATAGGCCAGCTGCAGTATCTTTACTATGACATTAAAGACATTAAGTAAAATATAATTGCTTGTAGCGTTGGCGTTGCTTATTAACAATTGGACAAAAAATACAGCTAAAGTTATACTTACGCAAAAATCTATCGTTTATAGTTAAGAACCAAAAGTAGAGTTTAGACGTTATTCCCTTATGATTTATCTATGAATATCATTTTCCTTCTTTGTTAAGTATGTTTATTTATACCACTACTACTTTAATCTGTATGCAATTAGCCCTCGGGCATGAAATTGCAATAAAGATTATTATTATTAATGTGTCTTTTTGATAGGTTAATTTTGGAAAGTATCGTTGTACTAAATTATGTATAGATTTGTAGGCAAGCTGTTGAATAATTAATTGATAACCACTCATCTAGATCATACAGTATTTTTGTTCTTTTTGACGCCTTGTAAGTTATCAAATAATATGAGGTCACTCGTGGCGTCGAGTGGCCTAATGGCAAGGCGTTTAGCCCAAACCCCAGACATGTTTCTTTGACGTTGTGCGTTTCGGGGTGCAGGACTTAACACGACTTTCCTCGCTTCATTCGTGTGAAAATGAGTATCTAGCTTCGGTTAGGGTCGTCCCTTAGATGGGACGTTGAATGGAGGTCCCGTGTTTGAGGAGAGCCACACATCGGGCACGTTAAAGAACCCACCTCACTTATAGAAAAGAGTAGGAGTCCTTCCTGGTGTGAGAGGACCAAATAAATCTCTCCGGATATGCAGCTTGTACTGTTCAGTACAAACCTGGTGTGTTACACCACGAGACAATTTATGGGGGCGGGGTGTTGGGAGAGACACGAACACTTATTTGATACATTTGCGACCAAACTATGAGGAAAGACATAGAAGTTTGTTTTTGCCAATTTCTATTCATTGACAATAGAATGGAAAAGGTAGTGCTTTTTTTATGAACTGTTAATAGTTTGCAAGCAATTTTATTGAGTGACCTAACAACACGTGTACTTCGACTACAGTGTACTTGGGTCCCAGTTATAGCCAAGCAGATGTTAGAATGCAGCTCATTACCTTCGCCTAAAAGGTTGTGCTTTCGGGAGCGCCTGCCTGCCTGTCTGTCTGTCTGTCTGTCTGTCTGTCTGTCTGTCTGTCTGTCTGTCTGTCTGTCTGTCTGTCTGTATGTATGTATGTATGTATGTGTGTATGTGTGTATGTATGTGTATATGCATGTGTGTGTGTATGTATGTAAAACCGATAACTCTAGAAGTTGTGGATGGATCTTTATGATATTTGTATGTTTGTAGGTATTGGAAAAGGGAAGAAACGGTACGTGTACGTGAGATTATATGCCACCCCCGTGGTTTTCTACGGTACTGACATGGAACCGAGATGGTGTTCAAAAACGAAGCTAGGTACTCATTTTTACCTACATAAGGAAATGTGTGTCAAGTTCTTTTCCCAATGGGAACAACATCTCGAAGCCAGGACCTCTAGTTTCTAGGCCAAATACCTATCATTGCGCCACGCGACGCCACTTATTTCGCTTCCATGTCAAATAACCGACATATTCTTGGCAAATATGTCTAAAGTGATGATTATAATGTGTGCTCACAGAGGGGCCGTACAGAAACAGCTGCCTAAGTCCATGAAACTAGCCTCGCTCGCAGACTTCTGGGTGCACAGGCGTTTTTTTATGGGGGGGGGGGGGGGCTGATTCCCGATTTTCAACATGTCCACACTTTGCATGATGTACAGAATTACCAATACTCTGGTGGACGTGCCGACTGATAAGAATCTAATGCCAGCTCAAAAAAAAAAGAACAAGAAACAGTCATACCTTCAGATCAGAGTTACCAAACAAGGATTGATGTGTTCAAAAATTCGAATTTTCCCAGAACTATCGTAGAGTGGAATTTGTTATCACCAAGCACAGTAGGAGCATCTTCTCTGGATATATTTTTTTTAAGATAGCTTGCAGATAAATGTGCAAAAGTTAGTGTGACGGGTCGTTCAGTGTGTAACGCCGACGGGCGGTTATACCGGCTATATAGATACAGATACAGACAAATGCCGGAAAAGAATCTCCCCTGGTATTGAATACCCTTACCCATGTTGAAAATCGTGAATTTAAGCGCTCCCCCAAAAAAATAAACGCTTGTGCACCTAGAAGTCTGTGAGCGACTACTAAACATCACAGTGCAGACCGTCCGTTCAGCTTGCTTGAATGAAAGCAAGCCCGACATTCGGGACGTCAATTCGGTCCTACCAGCTGCCCTTGAAATGGCGGAAAAGATGACCACTTTCCTTGTACAAGTAGATACGTGCTTCGGTGAACACACGATCACATTGTCTTTACGAGCAATTTCACATTTTCTCAATTTGTTTCTAGACTTTGGGAAATAATACAAGAGGTCAGAGAGCTGCGTTTTGTGGATGCAAAGACTGTTTCATAATGTTTGAACCTGAATATGAATACGACAATGAGCCAAACGAAATAATTTGTTTGCAATGTCATTGGATATGTAGTTCTCTAGTTCGCGCACTGTAGTAGAAGTAGTAGTTTTGTGGCACCGATAACAGTATAGCCATGTTGTTTGCCTATCATTGCTGAAAGTTGCAAGGCCCTTTTTTATGCGACATACACAGCTGTATTTTGCAAAATGTTATTTTGGTCAGTTCTGACCCCTGTCATTACTGGCACTCACTTCAATTGGGTGAAAATGAGTTCCTAGCTTCGGTTTGGGACGTCCCCGGATAGATTTTTCTTATCCGACATATCATATTTATGTCGTTAACAAACAAACATGCACACACACACACACACACACACACACACGGCTTCCAAAACCCAATCACCATGTATTACAAAATACGAGGAGCCTCCGGAACGCAGGTCCAATCTGAGTTGTCCGCGTGTCAAAAGCGTCGCCTTGCGTCTAGAGGCATAACAACAGACACATTTGTTTTGCTTTTTCACGTAGCTAGTGTTTTCTACCATGGCTTATGTTTATCTGTAACAGTTATTGTTTCAAACAGTTTTTGACAATTACAGTCTTTGTTATCGGAGTAATTTGAAAGCTGTTAATTATGTTTAATCTTCATAGGCTAGTACTTAATAACGGAAGAAGGAGGAGTTTATAATGTTGCCAGCAGTAAGGTATTGGTTTCTGCAATACGTTTAATTATCGCAAAGGAGCGCTGATAATATACAACCGAGATACATGAATGCACAAAGGACGCAAAACGGCACCCAAAACGTAATCACCATGTATTGAAAATTATAACGAGCTCCAGAACGCAGCACCAAAACCGAGTGGGGTAAGGAGCGCTCCCGGTGCCAGCCATATGGGGAGGACGGGCCGGGGAGGGTAGGCCGGGGGAGAGGGGGCCAGACTGTACCATTGTACGTGTAGGGGGGAAAGAACAGTAGTATTGCAAGCACATCTGTGTCCTCTAAAACAAATTTCTGGCTAGCTGGCGCCCACTTTGGAAGCTAAACTACGATATTTCTTGGATTACCAGAAATTTATGCTATGGCAAAGTCGGGACTCTAAGTTTAGCAAAAACAGCAAAATTATATAAACCTGTAACAGTGACACCTACCGGAGTGAGTGTCCTTACTTTTGCTGCCATGCAAAATCCTATATTTTTACCGAACTAAAAGCTTCATCGACAATAAACTAAACATACAACTTCGACCAAACTCTTTCCATTTACACCGGCGTGTTGACGCTACGTACTCAAAGTGACAAATTTAACAGACATCAATGCGTAATGACGTCAGGTTACCATAAAGTTGACAAGGAAATCATGGCGGGTTCTCCTCTGTTTTGACCTAATTGAAAGGGTCATTGACAATAAAGCAAACATACAACTTGGACCGAACTCTTTTAAATTACACCAGTGTGTCTACGCCACGTACTCAAAGTGACAAATTTACAAAACATCAATGGGTAATGACGTCAGGGCACCATAAAGTTGACATATGCGCTCAGAAGGAAGTCAGGGTGGCTTTTCCACTGTTTTGACCTAGCTCATAAAGCTTCATCGACAATAAACTAAACATACAAATTCATCAACCAAACTCTTTTGAATTACGCCGGAGTGTTGACGCTACGTACTCAAAGTGACAAATTTAACAGACATCAATGCGTAATGACGTCAGGGTACCATAAAGTTGACATATGCGCTCAGAAGGAAGTCAGGGTGGCTTTTCCACTGTTTTGACCTAGCTCATAAAGCTTCATCGACAATAAACTAAACATACAAATTCGACCAAACTCTTTTCAATTACGTCGGTGTGTTGACGCTACGTACTCAAAGTGACAAATTTAACAGACATCAATGCGTAATGACGTCAGGGTACCATAAAGTTGACAAGGAAATCATGGCGGGTTTTCCACTGTTTTGACGTAATTGAAAGAGTCATTGACAATAAAGTAAACATACAACTTCGACCAAACTCTTTTTCATTACACCAGTGTGTCTTCGCCACGTACTCAAAGTGACAAATTTAACAGACATCAATGCGTAATGACGTCAGGGTACCATAAAGTTGCCATATGCGCTCAGAAGTAAGTCAGGGCGGGTTTTCCACTGTTTTGACCTAGTTCATAAAGCCATAGACAATAAAGTAAACATACAACTTCAACCAAACTCTTTTCAAATATACCGGTGTGTCTACGCAACGTTCTCCAAGTGACAAATTTAACAGACATCAATGCGTAATGACGTCAGGGTAAAATAAAGTTGACATATGCGCTCAGAAGGAAGTCAGGGCGGGTTTTCCACTGTTTTGACCTAGTTCATAAAGCCATAGACAATAAAGTAAACATACAACCTCGACCAAACTCTTTCAATTACACCAGAGTTCCGCACATTAAACTCAAAGTGAGAAATTTAACAGACATCAATGCGTAATGACGTCAGGGTACCATAAAGTAGAAACAATAAACTAAACATACAACTTCGACCAAACTCCTTTTCAATTACGCCGGCCAGACTTCCTTCAGAGCGCATATGTCAACTTTATGGTACCCTGACGTCATTACGCATTGATGTCTGTTAAATTTGTCACTTTGAGTACGGAGCGTATACACACCGGTGGATGCTGAAAAGAGTTTGGTCGAAGTTGTATGTTTAGTTTATTGTCTATGGCATTATGAACTAGGTCAACCACAGTGGAAAACCCGCCCCGACTTCCTTCTGAGCGCATATGTCACCTGTATTTTACCCTGACGTCACTACGCATTGATGTCTGTTAAATGTGTCACTTGGAGAACGTTGCGTGGACACACCGGTATGTTGGAAAAGAGTGTGGTTGAAGTGGTATGTTTAGTTTATTGTATAAGGCTTGATGAATTAGGTGAAAGTACAGAACAACGGGCCCTGCCTTCCGTCTGACATCATGGTCAATTTTTCGGCATCCTGGTGTCCTGACGCATTTATGTATGTAAGTTGGGTCACGTTGTCTCTGTGGGGAAGAGGCGTATACACGGAAATGGTCTGGCCAAAGGTTTGTGTGAAGTTTTATGTCTACGACATTGTGAATCAGGTCAAAACAGTGGAAAACCCAGCGGGACTTCCTTCTGAGCGCATATCAAAGATCGATGACTTCGCTGACGTCATTACGCATTGATGTCTGTTAAATTTGTCACTTTGAGTACGTTGCGTAGACACACCGGTGTATTTGAAAAGAGTTTGGTCGAAGTTTTATGTTTAGTTTATTGTCTATGGCTTTATGAACTAGGTCAAAACAGTGGAAAACCCGCCCTGACTTCCTTCTGAGCGCATATGTCAACTTTATTTTACCCTGACGTCATTACGCATTGATGTCTGTTAAATTTGTCACTTGGAGAACGTTGCGTAGACACACCGGTATATTTGAAAAGAGTTTGGTTGAAGTTGTATGTTTAGTTTATTGTCTATGGCTTTATGAACTAGGTCAAAATATTGAAAAACCCGCCCTGACTTCCTTCTGACCCCATGGTCAATTTTATGGTATCCTGACGTCATTACGCATTGATGTCTGTTAAATGTGTCACGTTGATTACGTAGCGAAGACATTACTAAATGGAAATAGTCTGGCCAAAGTTTTATGTTTAGTTTCTTGTCTATGACTTTTTGAATCAGGTCAAAACAGTGGAAAACCCGCCCTGACTTCCTTCTAAGCGCATATGTCAACTTTATGGTGCCCTGACGTCATTACGCATTGATGTCTGTTAAATTTGTCACTTTGAGTACGTGGCGTAGACACACTGGTGTAATTGAAAAGAGTTTGGTCGAGGTTGTATGTTTACTTTATTGTCTATGGCTTTATGAACTAGGTCAAAACAGTGGAAAACCCGCCCTGACTTCTTTCTGAGCGCATATGTCAACTTTATGGTACCCTGACGTCATTACGCATTGATGTCTGTTAAATTTGTCACTTTGAGTACGTAGCGTCAACACACCGGCGTAATTCAAAAGAGTTTGGTTGATGAATTTGTATGTTTAGTTTATTGTCGATGAAGCTTTATGAGCTAGGTCAAAACAGTGGAAAAGCTGCCCTGACTTCCTTCTTAGCGCATATGTCAACTTTATGGTGCCCTGACGTCATTATCCATTGATGTCTGTTAAATTTGTCACTTTGAGTACGTAGCGTAGACACACCGGTGTAATGAAAAAGAGTTTGGTCGAAGTTGTATGTTTAGTTTATTGTCTATGGCTTTATGAACTAGGTCAAAACAGTGGAAAACCCGCCCTGACTTCCTTCTGAGCGCATATGTCAACTTTATGGTACCCTGACGTCATTACGCATTGATGTCTGTTAAATTTGTCACTTGGAGAACGTAGCGTAGACACACTGGTGTAATGAAAAAGAGTTTGGTCGAAGTTGTATGTTTACTTTATTGTCAATGACTCTTTCAATTAGGTCAAAACAATGGAAAACCCGCCATGATTTCCTTGTCAACTTTATGGTACCCTGACGTCATTAGGCATTGATGTCTGTTAAATTTGTCACTTTGGGTACGTGGCGTCGACACACTGGTGTAATTGAAAAGAGTTTGGTCGAGGTTGTATGTTTAGTTTATTGTCTATGGCTTTATGAACTAGGTCAAAACAGTGGAAAACCCGCCCTGACTTCCTTCTGAGCGCATATGTCAACTTTATGGTACCCTGACGTCATTAGGCATTGATGTCTGTTAAATTTGTCACTTTGAGTACGTGGCGTAGACACACTGGTGTAATTGAAAAGAGTTTGGTCGAGGTTGTATGTTTACTTTATTGTCTATGGCTTTATGAACTAGGTCAAAACAGTGGAAAACCCGCCCTGACTTCCTTCTGAGCGCATATGTCAACTTTATGGTACCCTGACGTCATTACGCATTGATGTCTGTTAAATTTGTCACTTGGAGTACGTAGCGTAGACACACTGGTGTAATGAAAAAGAGTTTGGTCGAAGTTGTATGTTTACTTTATTGTCAATGACTCTTTCAATTAGGTCAAAACAGTGGAAAACCCGCCATGATTTCCTTGTCAACTTTATGGTACCCTGACGTCATTACGCATTGATGTCTGTTAAATTTGTCACTTTGAGTACGTAGCGTCAACACACCGACGTAATTGAAAAGAGTTTGGTCGAATTTGTATGTTTAGTTTATTGTCGATGAAGCTTTATGAGCTAGGTCAAAACAGTGGAAAAGCCACCCTGACTTCCTTCTGAGCGCATATGTCAACTTTATGGTGCCCTGACGTCATTAGGCATTGATGTCTGTTAAATTTGTCACTTTGAGTACGTAGCGTAGACACACCGGTGTAAGGAAAAAGAGTTTGGTGGAAGTTGTATGTTTAGTTTATTGTCTATGGCTTTATGAACTAGGTCAAAACAGTGGAAAACCCGCCCTGACCTCCTTCTGAGCGCATATTTCAACTTTATGGTACCCTGACGTCCCGCCATGATTTCCTTGTCAACTTTATGGTAACCTGACGTCATTACGCATTGATGTCTGTTAAAATTGTCACTTGGAGTACGTAGCGTCAACACACCGGTGTAAATGGAAAGAGTTTGGTCGAATTTGTATGTTTAGTTTATTGTCGATGAAGCTTTTAGTTCGGTAAAAATATAGGATTTTGCATGGCAGCAAAAGTAAGGACACTCACTCCGGTAGGTGTCGCTGTTACAGGTTTATATAATTTTGCTGTTTTTGCTAAACTTAGAGTCCCGACTTTGCCATAGCATAAATTTCTGGTAATCCAAGAAATATCGTAGTTTAGCTTCCAAAGTGGGCGCCAGCTAGCCAGAAATTTGTTTTAGAGGACACAGATGTGCTTGCAATACTACTGTGCTTTCCCCCCTACACGTACAATGGTACAGTCTGGCCCCCTCTCCCCCGGCCTACCCTCCCCGGCCTGTCCTCCCCATATGGCTGGCACCGGGAGCGCTAGCACGTCACCGGAACGTACTACGCCTGCGCGAACCCTGGTGTTTTGGGGCTTGGTTTGGTCAACGTTGCATTGAAATCCCGCTTGTTGCACAGTATATGTTAGAGACATGGTTTCATGCAAAACGTACACGGGATTTTACCCTTATATACGCACGTACTTTCTTAAATGCGGCCCTTTAGTAAACCGGGGGTTTAGCAAGGTTTAGCATGTCTATACTTTTCGCGCAGGCGCAGTACGTTCCGGTGACGTGCTGGGAGCGCTCCTTACCCAGATGCCAAAACCTGTGATGCCCGCGTGTCAAAAGCGTCGCCTTGCGTCGAAAAGTAAAACAACAGACGTATTTGTGTGGCGTTTTCCCGCGCTTTCTGTCATTGCTTTTGTAGCAGTTATTGTTTCAAATAGTTTTTGAAAATTACGGTCTTTGATTTCTTATCAGAGTAAATTAAAAGCCGTTAACGTTAATTGTTTTTACTCTAACGTTTTACTCTCTAGAAGTTTGCAGCGTTACGGTGTTGGTTTCTGCAATACGTTCAACTATCGCACAGGGGCGCTGATGACACGTTGCGAAACCCATGTGCAAAAAATAACGCAGAAACACAAGTTCATAGCATTTATGTTCCTTTAAAGTAGTGTATGAGCGTTGGATGTGAATTCAGGTTAGGTGTTGACAGAATATGGCCTTTAAAACTACTACTCTACTCTACTCTATATTTCGTAATATTCCAAATTCGGTCCAGTGTTGGTCCAGTGTCATTTAAAATGTTAGGGACAAACCAATAAGTATCATAGGGATAAATGTATAGAAAAGGTTTACCCAAATTGCAATTTAAACAACAATTTTGTTATATTGTGAAGATTCATATCATAAAATACTATATTAGCATGTGTCTATCATAAAATACTTTATTTAATCTACTAGTGTTGTTATTTTAAAATATTCATATAATTTTACCCCCGTTACCTTATTGGTGCGTCCCGAAAGAGAAATCACAGAGAATCCAACATGGCTGCCGACTGTAGCCAGAGTTTGGGTTTCTCACTTCTTCTTACGATTTTCCTCCTTCCTTCGGCCTTTTCTTGGGACACCAAGGAACTGGAACTCTTCGACTTAGTGGAGGAAGTCAACCAAAACTTCTATGAAGTCCTAGGACTAGACCAGGTCAGTGTAGAGACCCAGTTTTTGACGAAGTATCGAACATATGTTGTAAGGAAATTCTAATTTTCTTACCGGTGTGTTGCTTGGGTGAATAGTTGAAGAACGCAGACAATTTATTTTCAGTTACAGTATTTCTTTTGTTGCACGTTTATGTTTACAATCAGAAAATGAAGTTTTGAATTTGTTTGGCCTCGCTGTGTAGCAACAACTGATTTGATAGAAGCCCAGATAGTTTTTCACACATTTCTTAGTATCAACGCCACGTCACATGTCTTGAAGATTAAACTGGGCCATAGCAAGTAAGTTTTATGGATGACATATTCTACAGATGAAGAATTCAGTTTGAGAGGGCGTCAAAAACAAGATGCCTGATTTTTAAGATGTGGAGCAGAAAAATTGTAGCAGGAATTGATTTGACATTTGCTATCATAGCCAACAAGTCTTTTATTCCTGGACCTACAGAAAGTGACACTTGTGCTGCACACTTGTAAACACAATCAGCCTACAACTTGTACAAGGCTAGTGTCATTTCTACAACTACACTCGGGCTACCACACAACATTTTCCCATTTTCGGTTTTACCTTGTCATGTTGAGCCAGTTTAAAGCAGGGTTGGACAAGTTTTCTGAAATTCACTTGACCTATCAGGCAAACACACATAAAAATTTACTTGCCTGAACCAATTTTTCACTTGCCCAAAATTCCAATGTCACTTTTATATGCATTTTTACTTCCAGCAATGGAATTCTTATCATTGTCTTTTTTTTTATGTTGACCATTGCTTGATGTCATGACTGTAAAAAGTAACAAGTATATCAAAATTTCCCTCAGTCAATGGAAAAATCTTACTTGCCCGGGCAAATGGGGTAGGTCATGCACTTTCACTTGCCCTTGACAATAGGGCTAGTGGACTTGTCCAACCCTGCTGAAGGCAGGAGACTTGTTTTTTTCTGTGAAGTCAGGCAAAAATGAATGCGACTGCTAATGTCATCTATGAAATTCACTTGCTGTGGCCTGGTGATAGTTGATATGGGGCTTGAAATTCATTTTGGGGATTATGTGCACTGGTGCACCAGCTTGAATTTGAAACATTGGGTGCACCAAAAATGTCAGAAAAAACACAAATACAAAACTTAATTACAAGCTATTCAATTCTTAAACAAGTACCATGAGAGACATTTTTATTATCTTTCTAACACTTAGATAATGTCAAGAATATGGTGTATACTACTAGTATACGTTGATATCTTTCCATACGTAAACCTAAGAAAATATTTGGGTGCACCCACAGAAAAAAATTGGGTGCACATCTTTAATTTTGGGTGAACCTGGGTGCACATGCACCCAGTATTTCAAGCATTGTTAATGTGTCTCTGTGGTCGAGCGGTTTAAGCAACCGTTCTGCTTGGCCATCTGGATCTGTGGGCCTGAGTTCGATCCCTGGGTTGGCTCGGCTCGGACACGTTATAAGGGATTGCATTCGTCTTTCAGAAGGAACATAAAATATGAGGCCCCATGTTTGAGACTTGAGACGAGAAGGTGCCTCGAGCACGTAGAACAGCCTCATTACTCAGATCAAGGACGTTGCTCAGATTGGGTACCTACTGGTGGCAATAATACACACGTGGTGAATTTAGTATTCATGTAAATGTAAACATTTTGTTCAGTTTTTAAAAAGTGTCATGGAAAATTCTGAATACTCTTCCTGCTTTCTTTTGCTTGGGGACTTAAAAATTTCTTGCCAAAACATGGTAATCAGAGATGGCAGTCTTCAGACCCTTATTGCTTTGCAGTCCATTCAGTCCAACAGACAAAATTGATATGGATCATTTGCGGGTACATAGAATTTTAACTTGCTTATTGCTTTTACCACAGGGAAACGACCAATAGTAACCATCGTTCCAACTTTCTCTGTTCTCACTTTTCCCACAGTCCGCGTCCATGTCGGACATCCGCAGGTCGTATCGTAAGCTGGCGCTACAGATGCACCCTGACAAGGTCAAGGGTGAGGGGTCAGCCGAGGACGCAGAGGAGCGGTTCAGAAAGGTTAGGAGCTGATTATTTATCTGTATCTATTTCTAACCGCCCTTCGGCGTAACACTCTTAAAACAATGGTCCTTTTCGCTACAAAGAAATCTGTTTTGTGGATTATTCGAGTCCCACTTGTGTTTTAAAATCCTACAAGGCTAACTGCCTCTGTACGATTGACTGTAAAACTAGGTAGAAATGACTATAGACTCTACGCTACTTTGCTCTGTTATTTTCCTCGACCGGTAAGCCGTGAAACATGTGAATATCTGATCATATAATCTGTTCATTTTCCAATAGGTCCAACATCCGATCCACCAAATTTTTTCAATTCCGGTTTTTATGGACCGGTCCAATAAGAAAAAACGGTTTTGTACTGGTACACTGGTACCCACCCCTAGTCTCATATGGTTTAATTCTGAAAGTTGTGAAAAGGTGAAGCTGGTGGAGAAATCTCTTGTACAATGTGTTTTCCAGCTTGTTGCAGTTTCCGAGGTTCTCCGAGATGAGGACATGAGAAAAAAGTGAGTATTTCAAACTCCCCTTTATATGAAACCTTAGTTATAGCAAAGACATTATAGTTTATACATTTTATAGCTCAGTCCATGCAGAAAAAAACGGTTTTGTACCTGTACGATGCCATCTTACCAAATTACATGTAATTGTGTCAACAAGTTGGCATAATGTTTACAGTATTTGGCCCGGAACCCAAAAGTGAAATCTTTTGGATTTAAATCTAGGGCCTAGGAAAAGAATTGTCGTGTTTCCTGTTTCCCTACCTACCCTAGAAAAACCTGTCGACCCTAGACTTTTTGGGGGGGTGGGCATTGGAGTCACATAGCCTCCAGTTAGAATTTTTATTCAGTCTACTTCTTATTGAAGTAGTAAAAACACTACTTGTCCTATCTAATGAAGGATAGATATGCAGTGTCTTCATGCATTTCAGTTTACTTTGTTTAACTGTATTGTAATATGTCCCTATTACAAAAACTAGAGTTTTGGCCACCCTAAAAAAAAATTACAAGTAAAAAAAAAACTATAATAATTCCCACCTACCGACCCTAATTTTTTCAAGACCGAAACAGGAAAGACAACATTTTTTGCCTTGCCGCCGGCAAGGCTTTACGCCAGCTTTCTTCCATGGTTCCATGGACTGACCTGTTAACCCAGCCCTTCCAAAGCCCCTTCCAAAGGCCCTTCTTTCCTTGCCGAGTTTCATGGCTTAGTTAGACAATGGTACATTCCAGGCGAGTATTAAAACGCTCTACTAGACGCATGTTACTGTATGTGGTCCAGCGTAATAAATCTACGCTTTAACTCACCATGTTTATATAAAGATATATCACAAATTGCATCAGAAGGAACTTAGTTTGTAATAAAATATAATGCATATTCATTGTGGGTCAAAAAGTTTTACAAAACCTGTTTAATGTGCCAATAATTCATCTATCATAAATTATGATAATGAGGGGGGAGGGGGGCGACATGTGGAACTCGGGATTTTTAAGCGTAGAATCTAGTCTAACTTACCAAAATAACATAAAATACGTGGCAAGGCACAGCTTTTTTAAAAAGATTTCTTGTTTTCCTAGGCCTAGGCTTTTTTTCTGGACATTAACAAACTTTGTGTTTCTTCTATAGATACGATGAGATTCTGGTTACCGGTTTGCCCGACTGGCGCACGCCGGTGTATTACTACCGGCGCGTGCGGAAGCTGTCGCTGGTAGAGATGTCCGTCTTCCTGTTGGTCATTCTCACCATCGGTCACTACCTGGTTGCCTGGTCCATCTACTTCGAGAGGAGATTTGAACTGGTCAGTCAAATGGTCAAGCAGGGTTTTCGCCAGCTTTTTTTCTGTTCCACTCATTGTTTGGGAGCATGTGTTGTTAAATCTGTCATTTCAAGTTAACAAAGAAACTTTTGGACAAAAACATGCAATTAAGGTCTTCATTCATTCATTCATTTGTTCCTTGAACTTCGTTATTAAATTACTCAAACATAAGGTTTTTGTCACAAAGTACTGTAAATGCAAAAATGTTCGCGGTGGTTTAAAGTTCGCGGTTTTTGCGGTGGCCGCTTCACGGCGAATTTAAAACCACCGCGAACATTTTTCCATGGCAGTAAGAGACTACAGTGCATGGTGCTACCGCGAACTTAAAACCACCGCGAAAAGTTCTTTTCCCGCTGCCGCGAAATTAAATCCCCGCGAACTTAAATGCATTTACAGTAATCTGATTTTGACTATATCCAAGATCAAAGTGAATGTATTATATATATATGCCAAATTTTCTTGATTAAAGTACGTGCACCAAGCAAAATATGCACCCCTGGTTTGGGGCAAGTCTCAGACAAATATGTTGGTACTGAAAAGAAAAGAAATGCACCCTTGTCCACCAATCTATGATGTTTTCTTCTCTTTTCCCCGAGTAGTTTTGCATAAATCAAGGACTTCTATACAATTTCCTTCCTTAGGTGCTAGTGTTCCCTGCAGGCTTCAGAATTGTCTACCGCAAGTTACAGAAATATACTGTATATGCATTTAGTTCGCAGGAATTTACTTTCGCGGTAGTAGGAAAATGGAGTGTTCGTGGTTTTAAGCTTGCAGTAGCGCCATTGACTGCAGTTTCATTCTATAATGGAAAAATGTTCGCGGTGGTTTTGAATTCGTGGTGAAGTGGTCACCACAAAAACCGAGAACATAAATCCGCTGCAAAGATTTCTGCATTTACAGTATTGTATATCATATTTGTCTTGTTCTTTCAGATGGAGATTGCCCCCAAACGGAGGAAGAAGAACAAGAAAGGAAAGAAGGAGGCTGAGACAGAAGACTCCCTCCTTGAGTCCATGCCTGAGGAGATACAGAACAAGCTGAAGAAGCCCGAGTTCCGAGACCTCCTACCCCTGGCGCTGGGGAGGGGGGCATACTGGCTCATTTTTGCTATCCCAGAGACGTACAGGTCCATACAGGAGGCGCGATTAGAGGAACAAAAGAGAAGAGAAGAGGAGGAGAGAATACTGAAGGAAGAAGAGGAAGAACGAAAGAAGCCAAGTAGGTGGACATTTTAGAAATAGGAAAAAAACAGTATGGCAACAATACCTCCATCTTCATGGATTTAATCACTAATCTTTGAATGCTCTTATCCATCAATGTTTGTTTTTTTTTGCTTATCCTTGCTTTTGTTTAACTTTTAGAGCTTTGAAAAAAAGTATTATGATATCTTTGATATGTAAGCTAAATGCTTATACATGTAGTATACTGTATTTAAAAAATCATTAAAAGATGCACCAATGTATATTTATGACACACACTCTCACACAACCACACACACACACACACACAGCTACATACACACACAATCATACACACACAATCACACACACACATACTCTCACCTCTCAAATAAACGTACCGGTACGTTTATTTTTTTCCGCCTCAAAATCCACCCGGTACGTCCTTATTTTAGACGGTACGTTTATTTTTTTTTTCAAATTGGGGCTTTCTTTACTAACCAGGGACCCCAAAAATATTGAAAGTTTGGTATTTTCTGCCCATATTTCCGCTGTATTTTTGCTTTATATAATAATATTCACTATTTTTCGGACGAGGCATCGCGGATAATTTTCCCTGCCGCTAGCGCTATGACCCAAACATAACTAGGGATGCGTACCGGTACGCAGGACCAGTTCTGGACTTGCAAAAACGTTTCGGTTCAGGTCCAAAAATACCGGAACACAAGTGATTCGGCACTGGACTCGTAAAAAATATATCCTTTTCGTTTTAGACCATCTTTAACCTTCCAAAAATCTTGAAATGTTGCGCTGAACAAAGACGAAAACATCGAGGTCACATGCTACACACACAGTCGCTTACTTCCGTAAATTCTCTATCAAAACACAGAAACTAACCACCAACCAAACAAATTAAAAAGTTACCAATACTTTTCCACTATTTTTCACCCGTAGTCAACTTGTTTTAATGTTCCAGCAACGAAAAAATCATTCCAAAACAAAGCATAGCGTTCAATCGGCTCGAAAAGATCCGCCATGTTGGATTCATCAACTCACGCCGAATCTCGCGGTAATGCGCGAGAGAATCATATATTTTCTGCAGTACCGGTATTTCTCGATAGGGGGCAGTGTCTATGACCTTGGTTTCTGCAACATTGAAAATAGCACAAGTGGTGAATAAGGTATTCTAAGTTGGAATGTTTCTTCAAAATGTTATTTTGTAACAATGATTATAAAATAAACTTCTTTTTTTATTTCTTCACTTTTTATTTTCATTCATTTTTTTACTTTTATTTTAATCTTTGTTGATGGTGTGACACTCAGATAAAGAAAATATGTGCAATAACATAGGATTTATTCTGTTCATTATTTATACAATTAACTGATATGGTAATAAAAAAAATAAAAAATAACTGATATGGTACTGAGGCATAAATAAATAAAAAGAGCCTACCTGCTTATCATCTTCTCTTGGACTGAAGTAGCATGGGCACAGTTTACATGTCAATTTGGTATTTTTCCGGGGGGTACTTTTATTCCAGGGGGTACTTTTATTAGATTTTGAAGATTTGTCCGGGGGGTACTTCTATTCCAGGGGGTACTTCTATTTGAGAGGTGAGAGTACACACTCACACGCACACACACATGCAGACAAAACACACACACACATGCACACACACACATACATCGGACAGACACATACATACACACACACAGACACACAGTCATAGGGACAGACACACGCACATAAACAAGAAATAGATTTTTTGTAATTTTGTATACCATCATTCTCATTGAACAACATGAAATCTCCTGTGTTGACAGAGGAGCCCAAAGTGCGCCGGCGGCCCAAACCGGAAATCCCTCAGTACGACATGTCCGGGGGGAATACGGAGATCCTCTGGGACAGCGCGCCCACCATCAGCATCGACTCTATCGAGGCAGATCTGGACTCTTACCTCGATGATGAGCCTGTTGTCAAGAAAAAGGTGAGAGTACTCACTAGCACGAGAGCCCCCTAGCAAAGCTTGTAATAACTGCACTACAGAAACTCAGAATCTATCAAGGCTGATCTTGACTCGTATCTTGATCATGAGCCTGTTGTCAAGAAAAAGGTGAGAATACTCACTAGCAAGAGCGCACCCTAGCAAAACTTGTAATAACTGCACTACAGAAACTCCGACTCTATCGAGGCCGATCTCGACTCGTACCTCGACGATGAGCCTGTTATCAAGAAAAAGGTAGAGTTAGAGGTCAATTATCAAACTTGAGCTTTGTTTTCTGGACTTCTACCCACCTATCAAATATCATTAGAATCTATTCACAGCTTCTTGAGTTATGCAGGTGACACATGTACACACAGAGACACAAACACACACACAATACAGGAAACATAACCTTGTTGGTGAAGGTAAAAAGGCAATCAGATGTCAAGACAACCTTAGGAATGAACGCCCTCTAGCAAAGCAAATCAAAACTGCACTGCAGAAACTCAGACATGCCATTTTTGGCAACACCTTGATGGTGGAGCTTACAAGTGCTACAAGATGTGCTAATGACACCAACACTTATGTCCTGTACAGAATGTAGAATGGACGGAGGATGAGCTGTCGCAGTTGGCGAAGAGCATGGCGAAGTTTCCCGGGGGAACCGCCGGTCGCTGGGAGAAGATCGCCGCAGAGGTCGGCAGGCCTGTGTCGGAGGTCACCACCCAGGCCGCCAAGGTCAAGTCCAATAAGTTCACAGTGGTACAAGGGAAGCCAGCTCCTGGTAAGTGGCTTTACTACTCATATATTATAAAGTAGAATGGATAAGTTTTTACTTTTATACATTTCCATTGATAATAGACCATTGCAAAAGATGTTTGTTAGGCCTTGTTCATTTGTTGGTGCAAATGACATCCTCTGTGAATCCCAAAACTGATGTGAGCAGGAAGGTGGAACAAATGACTGAACCCAAAGTATAGTATGTCAACAGTAGATTTTTTTATTTGTTCTTTCACATCTTCTTCTTTGAGATTAGAATTGACTTTGGCATTCTACAACATACTGCATAGAAACAGCACAACAATATCTACATGACAAAATCTGAGCAAAAATTACAGAATTGTCATCTTCATAAGAAGTAGAGTTGTCCCACCACTTACATGTACTAAAAGAACACATTTTCTTAAAAAGACTGTTAACTGTAAATTCAGAAACTTTTGTGGTGGCTTTCTGTTTGCAGTTTTCATGGTGACCACTTCACCACAAACTCAAAAACACTGCCAAGCTTTTAGGTATGTCTCCTGCCCGCCTACCCCATTTCAGCATTACATGGGAAGTTTTTAGTGCTTTTTTTTTACCTATCAAGAGGGTAGATTTGGTTTGATCAGTGACAGTTGCCAGCGCTGCCAAAAGTTCTGTCTACCTGTAGTAGGTGGTTTCTGACTAGTGCCTGTCAGTGAGTTTTCATTACTCTACAGTATGGGACTATACTGCTACTGTGAACACAAAACCATTGCAAACAAATTCCATTTTCTCAATACCGTGAAATTAAATCCCTGCAAACTCAAATGCATTTACAGCAAATTGTACAATGTTCCTTTTTTCCAGGTTCTGTTCCAAACGCGACAAAAATAAACCAGAAGGGGAAGGGCATTTCTGATGATATTATCTCAACAAGAGACACGGACGAAACAGACGACATCAACGCATTTCTATCGGGCGACGGCTTGAGTCAGGGTCGGGGTCGCAAGTCCAAGAAGATTGACAGCGACGTCGCGAAAACGGACGGCAAGAAGAAATCCAAGAGCGATAAAAACGTGGATAGAACTGCTCTGATTCCCGGCGCGCCAAAAGTGAAAGTACAGAACGGCAGGGAAGAAAGAGTCGCAGCGGAAAACAAAAGTGTCAGTGATGCCAAGTCTATACTAGGTAAGTGTCAGACTTTAAAACTAGGATAGCCCTTGCACTGGAAGCAAGCAACAGACTGGACAAAATCTAGAATTCTGACATTCCTAATTAACTGAAAATCCAGGTTTTCCTTACCTTAGTTGAACCAAAATTGCTCTACGGTGAGGTGGTTTATGTTTGTAGTTTTTGCTGCGACCGCTTCACCATGAACTTGGAACCAACGCTAACATTTTTTATTCTGTGTTCTCCCTGCCTACCCCCTTGTCTAATCGCTACATGTACGCACTTTACATTGTACAGTGATACTGTTACATTGAAGATGCATAAATATTTAGAAAACATAAAGCACATATTGAACACCCCACCACAGATGCCAGCGCACACATGGACAGCGGAGCATGGTCACAGAAACAGCAGAAACAGCTGGAGACAGCAATAGCACAGCACCCCAAGGGGACAGCAGAGAGATGGGAGAAAATTGCTGAGATGGTGCCTGGCAAGGGAAAGGTTCGTTGTGGATACTTTTTAATGATTATAGAAAAGAACAAAATGTAGCAATATTAAAGTGCTTATGTCACCAAAGAGACAAAAATACAACAGTTCCTGACAAAAAAAACATCATGAGTATTCTTTTAAAGAACATAGACTTTTGTACAAAATATACACCCTTCTGATGGTATTGAATATTGAATCTTACCAAATTTAATCATACATGTACATGTATATGTAATTCCAGTTTTGATTCCTACCGCCAGGAAATCATGTTGATTTCCAGCCATTTTAAGGAACGTTGTTCCAAGTCCTTAAATGTTCTTTAGAAAAGCAAAAACAATGCATAATCATCTGATGCTGTACTGATTCTTTTCTGGCATTGTACTGCTACTTCACTCTACCTTTCCACTACTGTACTCTTACTGTACTCATAATGTACTGTTATGGTACTGATACTCATTTATTCTATTTTATTTTATTTAGCCAGGTATTCACACTCGGGGCAAAAGCCCTGTTCTCTTACTAGTACTGTAAAGATTCTGTCCCGGCATTTAATGTACTTTTCTACTAGTGTACTGTTACTGTACTGATACTGTAGTGTTATGGTACTTACACTGTTCTCTTACTGGTACTGTCTAGATTCTGTTCTGGCATTGTACTGTGACTGTACTGTACTACTGCATTTATGTTATGGTACTAGGGCTCGAAATACTGGGTGCATGTGCATCCAGGTGCACCCAAATATTTTCATAGGTTTATGTATGGAAAGATATCAAGTATGCTTGTATACATGATATTCTTGAAATCTAAGTGTTAGAAAGATAATAAAAATGTCTGTCATGTTACTTGTATAAGAATTTGATAGCTTGTAACTAAGTTTTGTTATTAGGTTTTCTTGACATTCTACTTAAATTTAAGTGGTGCACCCCAAAATTTTTTGGTGCACCCAATTTTTTAAGCTGGGTGCACCAGTGCGCCTAATCCCAAAAATGAATTTCGAGCCCTGGGTACTCATCATCTGAACTGTCCTATTGTACTAAGAAATACTATAGAATATTCTGATACTGTTCTATTGTCCTTGTACTACATACTAAAAGTCTTGTAGTTATTAACTTTCCATGAGCTGTTGTTTTCTTGTTCTCTTCTTAGCAATCTTAGCATTCTGTACGTTTATTTGTGACTTGATCTAACTGTCCCAAAACATCTCTCCCATTCCTGCAGGAAGACTGTATGCTGAGATACAAGGAGTTGGTGGAGAGAGTGAGGAAGAAGAAACAGACAGCAGAGAAAGACACAGCAGACAGCTAACCCCTGGATAGAAGGAGTTGCATATAATAATCGTTACTGTTCTCATAGTAAACTGTTTCTCACAAAGAAGGAAAATAGTATTAGTGTTAGTGAAGAAACCATAATGTTAGGTGCATCAAATTTGGTTCGTAAGGACAATATTTTTTTCTTTTAATAAAAGTTAGGTGGATTGAATAACATTGTTTTTTTGTATGTAAAACTGTAGATAGTTTGTAGGTTATTCACAATGTGGTACTTATCATAACAGTAATATTAATGTCTCTAAGAAATATCTATGCTGCAGTTGTGTCTAAAAATGTGCCAGAGGAAAATGCATTGCTCCTGTACATGTATAGTTGTTATAGTCATGTCTACAAGCAAGATTGTACAATGTTAGATCATGTACATTTATAAGGCCATGTTGATTTGATTATATAGATTACATCCAAATGTAGATAACTTTCATATGCTTCCAAGGAAATGTTTTTTGGTGTCCTTTCTTTACACAACTTGGCGTAACTAAAAGTCTAAATGGTAAAGAAATGCTCTTGAGTTGTGTACTGTTTCAAAAATTAGACTACACGTACCTTGGGAAGTTTTTTTTTCTGAAAATGTGTAAAAAGCCAAACCAGAGATGTTGTAGCACATATTGTACTTCCAACAGATACCTGTAGTAAACAGTTGTTAAGAAAGAATATCTTGTGACGCTGAAGAAGAGTGATGGATGTCAGTTAAAACTTCCGGAAGTAAATCTCCGTTTTTTATCCAGTTGTACAGATTGAACTGTATTTGAATAGAAAGAAAGCCTTTTCATGTACAAAGATACGTGATATTTTTGCAGGTAGATCTATACCAGACAGTAGCAATGACGAATTATAATTGAAATCTTGGCAATTTCTGATAAGTTTTAGAAGCTGAGAATACACATGTATTGCAGTAGTATTTATTGTTACCAACAGGAGTTTACCATTATGCAGTTTTTGATGACAGTTTATTGTTGCTGTACTGATACATGTTTAACAATGTTGCCAATGTTTTTAAGAACCTTTTATTTATACATTTTTTTTCCAAACTTTCATTGTTTATGTCATATTGTGGTCATTTTTGTGTAACATGAAATATCATAATTGCAAGCCCAGTCCAAGGTAGCGGTACATTTTCTGGGCAAAAAATGGGGTTCATTCTCTGGCAATTTTGAAATTTAACTGTTGTCTAATTTTGTGGAAGGTTGTTGACAATGTGACGCTTTCTAAAAACATCACTTTTTGGAAGTGTGGTTTGGAGTAGAACAACACTTAAAATTTCAATTCAAAGCATGTCCGCCATCTTGGAATATCTGAAACACCTGTACATTTGAGAGTGTGCAGAAAAGACCATAGGGACAGAAATATGCAAAAAGAAAACTGCAGAACTTTTCTATACAAACTTTCTTTAATCTTTGACTGTTACAGGACTGGGTATCGGATTCTTGTGAGCCAAAAGCTGAACATAGAAGTCAAGGGAAATGTTTCAGTGATATACACTACAGAAGTTGCCTCAAAGATATTAGTGAATAAAGGATGTTATTCTTACATTGCTTTGTTGATTTAAAGTTTAATTACACTTCAAGTTTAATAACACTCCAAGTTAAATGGTGACAAGATGGTCTTGTAGTTAGGGTTGATGAGTCAGAATCCAAAGGTTATGGGCTTGAATCCCTGGCAGGCCCTAACATCTTGTATTTGAAAACTTAACACCTATATCATCATTATTCACTGTGTTCTGTATCTGCAGTCTTTGATGAGTCCTGTAGCTGCATTCAGTCTTTCTTACATTGAATAACACCTCATATGTCGTCACTCAAATCAGGTGAAAATTAGTGGTCTGCCTAAATACCGGAATACACAGTAAAACACATGAAGGAGGGTGAAATCTACCGAAATTCAGTATCTTTCTAAGAATAAACATTGCAGATTGCTATATTTTGGCGCAGAATAATCTGTATATGACCCTGGAAGGAAGAAATCGTCAGAAAATACTAAGTACCTGTGACAATGATTTCACCCTCCTTCATGTGTATTTCCAGTATTTAAGTAGACCCCAAATTAGTACTTATATCTTTGGTTGGGGACATGCTCTCAGATGGGTAGGGAACTGAAAGAGTCAAACCTTGAGCACGTAAAAGACCTCACCACACTTATTGAAAAGATCCATCCCAATTTGAGTGGATCAACCCTACACAGGTTACAGTCTAATTTTACGCAGTTTCTAATTGTGTACAAAATTCGGCATGTATCACTTTGACTCTGAGGGGTTTTTCCAACTTCCAGTAGAACTAAATACAGTAAATGGATGTAGCTTCTTCGTCAAATTATCCCTACGATTGTAGTTAGGCCACAGCAAATAAATTTTGTGGTTCATATGTATAGACTCTAAATCTAATGTGAGGCTGCCAAAAAGTACAAAATACACAAGGTGACTAAATAGGGACCATAAACATTGTAACAAGAACTGAAGGGACAAGATATGATACTTGTCTATCATAGTCTTTTATTCCCATATTGATGAAGTGCAGAAAGTGGCAATTGCCTTGTATAACTACAACTACAATAAAGACATTGTTGGAGGGAGCTTCTTTTTTAATATTCAAAATCAGGACTTGTGAAAATTAAAGTACATGTACATATTCAGACTTGTGAAAATCATATTAGGACATGGTACATATTCATAATTTTTTTTCGTACTGATTATAGTAACTGATATATATTTTAGGTAATCTGCAAGTGGCAACTTCAGAGCTACAGTTCATTTACAGTTGCAGGCGTTTTTTTTTTACATGCAGTACTGTTATTGTCCGTTACGGAGCGCTGCTACACATGCCACCATGGCTTGAGCCTCCCGGATTTCCTGGTTCACTGCTTGCTGTCATGGTTAAATCCGAACAGCTTGTCTTTACACACCTTCAGTTAGAGTCTCTGATTCTGATTTACAAACCGAGGAAATGATTTTGGTGATAAGATCATTTTAAGAAGCAAGAGGTTTGTCTGTGTTTTGTTTCAAGCAACCGGTATGGAGAAAAACAATGACGTCACAAAGCGTGACATAACAAGGCTCCGGTCAAGGTGTGAGGCTGAGGTCAAGGTCAACGGAGAGGGGATCGTTCCAAAAGTTCCATGGTTCTACTATCAGTCATCCTAAATCATTTTTGCGCCTGATTTAAACTAAGCACCCTTGATACATCATTTCGTCCAACGAACTATACATAATTTTAATATACAGTATTTTGGAATGATAAAAGGATTTTTAGTTTTAGTTGATTATATAGCCTTATTTTATTATTCCTAAGTTTGTAAACCAGCTGTACGTTCACTCTGTTACTTGATTCCTTGTTTATTTTCACGTCGTATTATCTTTTGACTATGTTATTTAGTGTTCGTTATTTTGTATGTGTGTCCTTATTTTTGTCATGTGTAAGAGGAGAAGACCCAGATAAGCAACTTTGCTTTTTGTCAAATCCTCGTTAAATAAATGTGAATAAAAGAATTAAAAAAAGGATTGATATTTCTAGCTTGTATTTTCATAATTTCTGCCGTAAGATGAAACGGTACGTTAATATTCTGTGTTGTATCATAGCAACACCCTCTTAGCTATTGACATAAAAAAAATTAAAGGAAGTATTTAAAACATTTTTATTACATTTCGCTTTTACTAGAGAGTGTGACATCATTCATAGAAATGTTCATTTTCTCTGAGAGAGTGGAAAAAAATATCTCAAAAGTTCGTGTCTCGTCAGTGACTTGCAAATAGATGGACTATGCAAAGAAGATACAATAGTCTATTCTGGTATCGAAAATTCTTAATTTGAATTGAGTAAAATAAAGAAGAGGGACTCCTGGCCAAAAAAAATAGTACTGTTGTCTGTTGCCCTAGTTTATATCGTAGATGTTGCACATAGAAAAGTACAGAAAACGAAAACGAAAACTTAGCTTAACCATGGGAAAGGAAATCCGTGTCAGACGGTACGGATAGCAACGTGACAGAAAGAAATGTTACGGATACGGCCGAAGATTTTTCTTCAGGGAGTTTCTATTGTCGTTCCTGTCCGCTGTCAATCACTTCTGTAACACTACATTATACGGTGTTCCGTCTTCAAGCCACGGCCTGTGGAAGAAAAGACATCTGACAGAAAACTCACAAGAAACGTGCTTCTATTGTCGTTCATGTCTGCTGTCAATCACTTCTGTAAGACTACATTATACGGTGTTCCGTCTTCAAGAAAAGACTAAGTCATCTGACAGAAAAAACTCACAAGAAACGTGCACGAAAAGTAAGAAATATCTCAATCTTAGGACATATGTTTCCAACGCAGGGCAGGTTTTGAGGACGGGCACACAAACCGCCCCCTCGCTATGTCCAGTTTGCACACTTTTCACCTAATTGTCAAGCTGTAAACTCCCGATTCAGCAAGTAGACGATAATGTCGGGGTTTGAAGGAAAAGGCGTGAAATCCCGCCGAGAGAAACCGTCACGATAGTTAGACTTGGTGTGAAGACTTCACGGGAAACAACCGTGGGAAAAAAACAGAGAGTTTACTTTAGGCTTGTGACATTTGGGGAGAAACACTTCTTTTAAACAAGCTTCCTTGTTTTAAACAACGTTTCGTTTACATTCTCTAGTTTGAAATCATGAGTTACTTCGTTACAATGTGACATTCATGAATCTACAGGAAAAGGGGCCTGACAGATTTCTACCATTCCCGAGAGCAAAAAAACAACAGTCGCACTGCGGCTACACTTTTCCCGTTTTCAATTGGGGCATAAGACTGAGGTCAAAAACAAGGAAAACTACACAAGAGAGACAAGAGGTTTTTTTCCACTGTTTTTCATTTTCATTGGTCAACATTTCAACTTCACATACACTGAGAGAAGAAGGAAGAACCGATGTACGACCGTACCGATGAAAACTCAGGCTGTGTGGCTCCGAGCTTTTAGGCTGATAATCTCCTTGCTCACAGCCTTGGTCCTGCCTGGCTGCCGAACATCGTGACCTGCTAACTTCTTGAGTTGCAAACACTTTGACATTTTAGTTCAGTTGCAAAGTACTATGTAAAATGTTTCTTATGTTCACGTTCGTGCATCCCAGTTTACTTTTTGGGTAAAAAAAGTTAAATGACTACAGGCACTCATTGCACAAGCAAAAATATTAAACGATGGAAATCCGGGTTTTGAATCAAAACCGTATTCTACCATTTTATCTCGAAACATTGACTTTTGGGATGCGATTTTTTCTTTACAGTTGAGTCATAATTGGGAGTTGACTGCAGAATTCAACTTCGATGTTTCATTATCGAGTAGGACTCAATTGTCTTCCATTTCTTCATTCCTTTGTTATAAAACTTTGCCCTGGGCATGCAGTACTACGCATGCAGAAACTGGGCAAGTTTTGACGTTCTTGACCTTCCTATTATTCTAAAATCTCGCACAAAATGTTCAGACAGTATTGGATTTGCCAAACAATTCCATATTGCACTTTGTTTTGCTGTTGTTTTTTTTAGTTTGTATGTATGTGTGTGTAAAACATAGTTCTTCTTATCAACTTAAAGCATGTTTTGCTGTATCCAATGTTTGAAACTGATGTTTTGGGCTTCCTTCTTTCTTCCCCTCAGTCTCTACTCTAGAAATGTTTGCAGCAGTTTATTTAGTAAGTTAATGATTGTCTATCTGTTTCACATATTGATTCAAGTTGCTAATACATTGATTACACTTAGAGGATTCAAATTGGAAGACTATGAATAAATATGAACATATAGTTACTAAATACTGAAAATCTAAAGTAGCCTAAATATGTTTGTTTTTGTCCCATACAACAGTACTGTCACGTATTGCTAGAATACTCGGTGGTATTTTGGGGTGTGAGTCGGATAAAAGGCTCGGTTGGGGTTGAATTCTATCTGGGTCAATTGAATAATTCATCAGAACTGGACAACATACACAACACAGAAAACCCCAGAAAGACACGGTGCATGTATTTAGATGGGGGAGCGTTAACGTACGGTCCGACACTTGACGTAAATACGTCGCTTCTTTTTTCTTTTCTTTTTTTTTATCAGAAGGGTGGTCTGTAGCCTGTATGTATAGGTGTATTTCTATATCAATTTCAATTTCATATCAACTTATAGGACAGCGACCGTCCTAGAATCATAGCATAGTTTTCCATTCGCGGTAAAGTACTAAACGTTTCTATCTTGGAGTTGTGTTTCCCCAAGGATGGTTTCCCTCATTTTTTTGTTAGATTTCCGACTGTCTGTTTTCTTTCTTTTTCTGGTACATCTGGCTAATAGTTTGTCCATGGAGATTTTCCTGTAATAGTATAACCATTGAATATGGGAAGTTTTAGGGTATGGTAACAGTTTTTTCAGCTGCCATATTTTGAAGTAGTTTCCACTCAAACTTGTACATATTTGGCACAACGCATCGCAAGAGATGGAACCTTTAAACAGCGTGAATCGTCTGGATAAAACAAAAAGGAAAATGAAACGTTAATGATAGTATACAAAATAATACAAGTAAAATTATACTTGAAAATACTTGAAATACAGTTCTTGCTTACAAATGTAGTCTATATATGCTAAAACGACCCACAGAAAGAATTTTATTTAGATGTAAACACTAGAGTTAACCCTTTGGGAAGAACACAATCAGAATTTTCACGCCAAGGATTCCTTTATATAATGCATTTCCAATACAATAGATTCTCCAGGATTGGGATTTCTTTTTATATTTAGTATATATCAAAAAAGGGAAATTTCTATTGCGTTGCGTTGAGGTCTTGGGAAAGAAAGCACAGTAGGAATTGTTCGAAATTGCACTTTTGGGCCAAATAAAACATATGAGATTTTTAAATCTTGATCGATGAGGGCCAAATAGTTAAATACAATCTCTGTAATTAGGTCTTGGAGTATTTAAGATACACTACTTAAATCTTTGATTTTTTAGTAATGACTTGAATGCAGTCGCAACTCATGTCTTCATAAAAAGGGTACAAAGTGCACAAACTTGACAAAGAAAACTGTGACAGTGAGACCAATGAGGTTTTTTTTCAACCTCCTAGGTGAGACTCATAAAATTTAACAAAATTCAAAAATCTGTCATTTGGTGCATAAACCATTACTAAATATTAAAGGGGCGCTATATTGGGGGAATTAGAATTCTCCAAACTAATCATAAAATTTACTAAAATTCAAAAATCTGTCATTCGGTGCATAAACCATTACTAAATATTAAAGGGGCCCTATATTGGGGGTGTAAATATCGTAATTGCAAATGACAACTCTTTATTTTTTCCTATCATTTCTACACCCTCTAAAATTTATGAGACATCGCTTTTGTAAACCGACCTTGTTACCAAGGCCTTATTTCCACAACTTGTAGATCTATGGTCAAAAATCATCCGTTGTTGTTGTTGTTGTTTCTTCCGGAGAAAACATTTCCCGTGAGTAAACATATCCCATGGGTCCTCACCACAGCTGTGCGCCGCACACAGAATCGACCTCAGATGACCCCGCACAGAAAAAAAAAAACACAACCCCAAACATAATCCAACTAAAAACCTGTTTTTGTTAAGTTCTTTCATACAAACCATGACAAAACCACGATAAGCACAAATTGAATGTATGGCTACCAAATATTTGTACACAATAATAGAAATGACAAAATGTGTGTGACTTGATGTTGTGGCTGTTTTCAATGTTTTTTATTTACGTTCCTATTTACTTTCTGTAGATTCAACCCTCACCCTACATTTTTTAACCAAAGGAGTTGTCATTCTTACCAAGGAGGTTTTTGACATTTTAGTTCTGATGTTAACAACTTTATGACGGTACAGAAATTTCATGTATTGTTTTCGTGAAGTGTCTTTTGGGTATTTCTGTGTATGTAACTACTCATACTTGTAAAAGTACAATACTATTTACCGGAATTGTATTTTTTCGGACAATATCGCTTATGAAATACGCTTTGTGGTATAAACGGACCACGTATGAGAGTTTTCATATTGTTATAAGTTATAACGCTATTTTCAAACAGCATATAGATCTATCTATCTATCTTAGGATTTTCCCTCATTCAAATTATAGGTCTATAACTTAAATAAAGGGCAAAATCATTTTATCATTAGATTAGTTGGCGTTTGTACAGTATTTAAATTGCTCGTGTATTTCTCAAATTCCAAAAACATCAGAAAAACTTGCTGTCAAACAAAAACGATCTTAGCTTGGCTTCAAGACCGCAGCCGGCGATGGCGAAAAAAATATGCAGCGGAAAAACGACATACACACACTAGCTCGCGAAATTCGGAAGAAATAAAGTCATTTTTGATCGTAGGAAATACATGTCCACTTGTGAGTATACTTCTAGTGTACCATGATTCCATTTCTCGACATTATTTGCGTTAGTAAGGGCATTAAAACGCAATTTTAGGAGGTATAATCAGCCATAGGTTGTGCGGCGAAAATCGTTCAGCTGTGTTCTTGGGGTGCAAACATCGTGATACGTATATCACTCACTCCGAATGTTGTGCCCGTTTTAGGCTTCTCGAGGCTTATTTGGTATAGCATAGCTTCGGTTTACTGAAAACTGTACAATACACTTTATTACGTTCTCTTTTTTCATGCACATTGTACCGATGCAGAGAAGATATTATCTTTAAATCTGAGGTCTGAAATTATGTGAATGCGACTCCACGGTATCATGGTTTCAACACAGCTACAGCCTACCCATATTTAAAGTGTGTTATTCTGGCTTATAATAAAATCATAGATTCGTTCTATATGTTCCAAAAACACTCTTATAACGTCCATTTAAAGCTTACGGACAATACATACAGTGGTCACCAGCGATTTATCAAAATAATCTATTTTACTGAGTAAGTGTCAGAAGCGATTCACAGCGCGCTGTTTTCGACGGGTTGGCGGAAATAATAGATATGGCCGGGTGTTCTCAAGGGAGTGAAAAAACTAGGTCATGTAAAAATCACTTCGGATTTTTGACCATAGAAATGCACATATTTTTGTAAGAAAAAATTACTAATTTTCCGCTAGAATCTCTGATAGTTCTTCCAAACATGGCGCATACATATACAGAACTATTGCTTTGACTGAGTACGAAATCATACAGTCAAACAAACGAAACTTCTTCAAAACGTATATTGCTTTGCGTTTGATTCCACAAATTCAACAATCCAGAACGGGTATAGGTTTTCCACTAAATCCATACTACAGACAAATAGCACTGTACGTTGCCTATAGGCAATGCAATGTTTTGGATGGTCTGGGATAACAACAGTGGATTTAGACCGACTGGAAACGATAAACAATCAGTGGCAAACGTTACTGCTAAATTCTACTGTCATTTTTTTAAATCAGTGTGGCAGCAAAAATGTTTGTCTTTCAAGCCAGAAAAGAACCTAGTTGTGACAATGCACAATTTTAACATGTTGTATGTGGTCTGGTTCAATATTTGACTGAAAGATTTTCTCTCTACTTGACCAAAATCAACTGAAAATTGTCTACACACACACAGCTGTACTAGTGCTCACAAAACATTTACATAGTACCACATTTCTTTGAGTTTGACTCTCTAAATTCTTTCATTTTTCCAAGATAGGAGCGAGTAAATTCTTAGTTAAACACAAGAAAACCATGCTGATGTTAAAACAGATTAGCACTATATAGAAGATTTAGTTCTTGGATAATCCAAGATTAAAACATCACTGGCTGGATCTACTGTGGGTATTGTGAGCTAAAGCATGAATAGCAGTATGCAAAACAGGGTATTCAGGAAAAGGGAGTGTGTTATGTCTAATTCATCAGACTTTGACAGGGGAACAATTGCTACTGTCATTTCAGCTCTAGGTTTTTCTGGACTCCTTTTCTACAGGGTTTCTCAGCGAGAACATCTTGAGACCAAGGAGGTTATATCAGTTGGGACTGAACTACTCAAGGAGGTTATATGATCAATAATAATAATAATAATCATCTGGTGTATTTTGCCAGCCAGTAGGTACCCAGTATGAGTAATGAGGCTGTTTAACGTGGTCGAGGCACCTCCTCGAGCACGGGACCCCCGTTTTACGTCCCTCCCGGAAGACGATTTCG
>NC_049988.1:2860133-2896180 GCF_000003815.2 Branchiostoma floridae | reverse complement strand
CACTCCTTGGTTGGTCCCCCATCCAGCACTGTCCGGACCGCGCGTTGCTTAACTTCCGAGATCGAGGGATCGGGTGTACCAACGCGCCACGCGGCCGTATTTTTTAGAAAATGGCCGACCAAAATAGGCAAACATTTTGTAGATGGCTTCCTTGAATTTTTGATAAATTTCAAACATGACAGTGCTTGAAAATGCAAAACAAGAAGTACTGGGGTTGACACGGGGCAAGGAGCTTTTATCTGGGAAACAACATGATGAAAATTTATATAGTTTAAGTCAAGGACAAAAAAGCTACATTCAATTCTCTTTCACTATTCTGAAAATAAGCAACTGCATGTATGTATTTGCAACGTTTCTGGACTAAGCCAACATATTTACGCATAGATAGTACACACAACAATGAGACACAGAGGAATATTGTCAAGCAGTTTTTTATTTTCAAACATCACCAGAAAAATATGCCTCTGTACAAATCACTTTGTTTTTTCCAAATCACTTTAACTACACAACGTGCCTGTCCTTTTTTAAAAAAAATTCATGGCAATATCTACATAAAAGACTACAACACTACATGACCAGAAACGTCTAAAAAAACAATGGTGGTACAAATTTCTACATATTTAGTTGCGGTCTATTCTAGAAAAGGACTCAATCCTGTTTTTTTTCATGCTAGCTTGTGACCCTAGATGACCCCTGCTAGGGTTTGCCCAAATAGTTCATGCAAATCCTGTCAAACCCCTAGCACCAATGGACCTTTATTTGCACAATGGATTCTCCAAAACACTGTGTATCAAAACATTTGGTTACAAAACCTACCCAAAATCTCTACCTTAGGAAACATTGCATGTAAAATCTTGTACAGCGTGTAGGAAAAATGTGGCGTGCAGAAAACATTGGCACGTACCGAAGACTTGAGAATATTTGCATCGTTTTGACTACTCACAGGGTTTCTAGCACTATAATACTGCACTGTTAAAAACAAGCTGGCCACATTTTTACAAAGATATTTCATACACATGGGACTGTGGTAAAAAATACACTAACAAGACTGCAATTATGACCTGTAATCTAAAATAGAAAACGCATGATACAATGTGAACATGCACATATTTTGCACAGTGACTGAGAATACTGTTTCAAATCTTTAGCAAGAAAACTTTGAGTTTTTAGCAGGAGCTATGCAACATGGAAAACACTGACTGGCTGTTTACCTCATGGGCTTCCAAGAAAGACGACCGACCTGGCTTTCGAGATTTCTGGTAGGTCCAAACTGTTTACACCATTGCTAGAATCCTCTCAACACAGAATTGTGTGTTTGTTGGGAACTGTTGTTGGAGTCTTCAGGAAGAATAGTCCATGGTTGAAGACACTAGTGAGCACGGATGTGAAAATCCTGGAAAGGACGACCTGGCTTTTGAGATTTCTCGGTCCAAAATGTTAACACGGCTGATAGAATCCTTGCAGCACAGAGTTGTGTGTTTCTTGGGAACTGTTGTTGGAGTCTTCAGGAAGAATAGTCCATGGTTGAAGACACAAGCGAGCACGGAAGGTGAAAAAATTATCCAGGAGGAAGAGTTCAGGCTGCCTGGGGGGTTGGTGGTGGTTGACAGGGCTTGACCCGGTGACCCGACCTCTGTGACCTACAGGACAGACAAACCAACATCAGCAAAAATTGCAGGCATATTACTGTAAATGTAGAAATGTTTGTGGTTTTCGCAGTGACCACTTTACCGCGAACTTAAAACCACCACGAACATTTCTCTATTATGGTATAAGACTATGGTGTTACTGGTGAACTTAAAACCACCGCGAAAAGTCCCTTTTCCCGCTAAGGCGAAATTAAATCCCCGCAAACTTAAATACATTTACGGTATATCACTTTTGTGATCTACGTCAGGTAGAAGATGAACAACACTTTTTTTGTAAATTGTACCACAAGGAACAAATTGTGCTTTATCATTTATAACAATATCAAAAAGAGTTTCCATACTTCTACTATCTTAATGGAACGGATAAATTTCCATTTTTGATGCGCCTATAGATCTAGAAAAACCCTGTATATCAAACATTATCTGTTCCTATATATACACTTGAACAACATTTTTATTATCTTTCTAACACTTAGATGTCAAGAATATGATGTATACTAGTATACTTTGATATCTTTACATACATAAACCTAAAAAAATATTTGGGTGCACCCTGTGCACCCACATAAAATAATTGGGTGCACAACTCCAATTTTGGGTGCACCTGGGTGCAGATGCACCCAGTATTTTGAGCCCTGATATGCATATGATTCTTATAAAATTTAAAACAAGACATGGCCTTACCAATTTAATTTCTTAGTTCTCAGATTTTTAGAAGTGAAAATATAGCAAGAGGACATCATAGAGCTAGAGGGAAGGGAGGAAAACTTGAATATGACTGTATTCACCCCATAAAACTGAGTACACCAAGGCATAAACCTGGTCCTCAGGCTTCATTATCATTTTGTTTTTCCAGTTTAGGCTTTTTTGAAAAAAATACCTTAAAATCCAGGAAGCAACAAATTAAATTAGTGTGGCCCAAGCCTTGCCAGAAATGGCTCCAAAGAAATCCTAACTTATACATGTGTATCATTACATAACTTAAACAGAAGGAATTCAACTTAAATATGTATTATGTAAGTTACATAAAGAGGGATATATCATATAGTCTCTGGGGTTACATTAATGATTAAATAATATAATAAAATAATATTGCATAATGCTTTTAGACCTATTAGATAAGTGTATAAGATGTAACCAAACTCTTGTTATGCAACAACCCCCCCCCCCCAATAAAAAGGTAAGTAGTGTCAAATGCCAAGTATGAATAGAAAACTTCATCTGAAATGTTTGCAACTAGAGTTTTTCTATGAAGAAAACAAGGCATTTCTTGAATTTGTCCATGAAAAAAAAAACATTGTCAGGCATATCCGGCCTTGGAAAAATGTTGTTGCATTTCCTGTTTCTTTACCTATCCTAATCTCCAAGCAGATCCTACGGTAGCATAAGATAGTATCAAAAGCTGGCAGAGGAGTGAAGCCGGCTTAGGAGTGTGTTTCGCTACTCTACATGGCAAATGGACACCTCTTGGCTGACAACACTCCTTGGCCAGTTTAGTACTATCTGATGTCATGATTTATAGGATCTGCTTGGAGTTTAACCTACCCTAGAAAAACCTGCAACTTCCAGTTAGAATTTTCATTCAGCCTACTTCCTATTCAAGTAAAAACACTGCTTGTCCTATCTAATGAAGGATAAATATCATGCACAAAATTTAAGTTTGACATTGAAAGACAAGTATCCTCATGCGTTTCAGTTTACTTTGTTCTACTCTATTGCAATATGTCTCACTAGAGTTTTGGCAGACCCTAATTCAAAAAAGAAAGAAACAGGAAACGCAACATCTTTTTCCTAGGCCTAATGTACATGTATATAGTGGCCTTTTGCAACAGCAACATTAGTAACAGGGCCAGGGGATAAGGCAGAAAATTTGTAAGTTTAACACAATGTACGGTCAATCTGAGAATAATTTTGACGTAGCATAAGATAGTTTCAAAAGCTGGCAGAGGAGTGAAGCCGGCTTAGTAGTGTGTTTTGCTACCACAACTTTGGGCTGACTACGCTCCTTGACCAGTTCGGTACTATTTTATGCCATCGCAGGATCTGCTTTGGTCCATGTACAGGGTTTTATACATGCACTATGATGTAGGTGTATATGGATTGTTGTTAGCTGCATTGATAAAGTATGAAAGAAAAATAGCAATGCATGGTTCCTGAACAGTTTTAGTATGATTCATAATCAGAGTGGTGCAGGTAAAATTTGTCTGGTGCAGGTAATTTTCAATGTTACCTGCACCAGTGCAGGCATGCAGAGAAAAGTATTTCGAGCCCTGCATATGCTAGTCCACTGGCTTTAGTCTATGCCCAGCCAAAACTGCAACCATAAAAAAACTACACCTACTGAAAACATTGTCACATGTTCTTCATGTCAAAATGAGAACAAAGGACAATGGAGATACGATTGACACGGTACTCCTATCGTAAGATCCTTTGGTGCAATTCTTTAAGCACTATTTCTTCCAGGAGTGTTTTCGATTTCAAAGGAAATGCCCTTTGCAAACATGTTAGAAGACCATTATCTAAATTTGTGCTAATAGCAGGTCTACTTGCCTTTCCCATCCATTTTCTTATCATACCCTCTTCAAGTAGTGATAACAAATCTGGTCTCAATTACAAATGTCAGTTTGGACCAACAAATCCAGTACTTCTTAGGGGTCTACATGGGGGGATCCAGGGGGTCCAGGCAATTCAGGAGGACTTTTTTATATAATGTACATGTAGGTGATAAGTCATTACAGAAAGCATTAAAAAAAATCCACATATACCACCAGTACATGGACCAGTGCAGGTTAGGTGCAGGTAGACATCAGAAATACCTGCACAGCTCCAATTTTACCTGCACTAACCTGTATATACCCAGTACATGAGCCAGTGCAGGTTAGGTGCAGGTAGACATCAGAAATACCTGCACAACTCCAATTTTAGCTGTATATACACAGTACATGGACCAGTGCAGGTTAGGTGCAGGTAGACATCAGAAATACCTGCACAGCTCCAATTTTACCTGCACTAACCTGTATATGCCCAGTACATGGACCAGTGCAGGTTAGGTGCAGGTAGACATCAGAAATACCTGCACAGCTCCAATTTTACCTGCACTACCCTGTATATACCCAGTACATGAGCCAGTGCAGGTTAGGTGCAGGTAGACATCAGAAATACCTGCACAGCTCCAATTTTACCTGCACTACCCTGTATATACCCAGTACATGAGCCAGTGCAGGTTAGGTGCAGGTAGACATCAGAAATACCTGCACAGCTCCAATTTTACCTGCACTAACCTGCATATGCCCAGTACATGCACCAGTGCAGGTTAGGTGCAGGTAGGCACCAGAAATACCTGCACAGCTCCAATTTTACCTGCACTAATCTGCATATGCAGGTGGTATTTCGAGCCATGGACTGTAAAAAGGTGGCCACATTCAGGATTAACCTTACTAATAGGTGGTGATTTCTACAAGTTTGACTGTATAAAACATGTCAAGATTATATGAAATTTCTGGCTAACAGTCAAGTACTAGTAATGAAATGATAAATACTTAATACATGTATTTCTAGTTCCCCAACTTTGACACATGCAGGAAAAGCAAATTTGGGCCATTTCTAGTCTACCCAAAGCTAAACCATTGCAATGCAGTAAAATGTAACTAGTAAAATGACTTTGATTTTAAATCCAAAATTCTTTTTCAACAAAGTCTTGCAACTATGTAACACCAAGGAGGTTATAACACATACAGGCTTAGATTGCATTACCTTATATATGACCTTTTATCTAAGACTTTTAAGTACAGTTTGAATATAGTAGGGTGGCTTGAATATTTGTGTAATAGAGCTTTGCTATTGCTAGCAATAGTAGCATTTTTACCACAAGTTAAGTCACCTTAGAGCTACACTTTTCTACTACTGCACAGTAGCACTAAATACCAAAATATTAACTTTTTTTCTACTAAAAATGAAGCAATATATCATATACAGACATTTAACTTCTCAAATAAGAATTAGAATAATTCCCTTTAAAAAAATGTTACACCACACAAAAAAAGTAAATACAGGATAGATGTAATAATGTAGTAGACATTTGACACAGAGTAAAAGATTTGAAATCAAAGATTTTTTTTAATGATTTTCTAGAAATTTCAAGAGCATTAACAGAAAGACTCCCATACACAACCGGAGTGAAATAGAAAAGAAAGGTACAAAACCATGTCTTTCTTTTACAATTTTTGTGGAGTTACATTTTAGTTCCCTTACAATAGCACCTTCAGGCAAAGGTTCACAGTTCAAATTTGGGACACTGCCAGGATTGTCATATCTTCCCATTTTCTTTCTAAAAAAAAAAAAGGGTTCCCAACACTGGCATGGTTGGAATTTTTCTGAAGCACTAGTATAGTAAGCACAGCAGTGTTATATATGACCACAATACTCCCCTTATCTCTAGCATCAAATTCCAACTTCTGACCTCTGAGTGGTAAAACACTCGCAGCTTTTAAAACCTTGAAAGTACCAGAATTTTCAAGTGTCTCTTTAGAAGAATCTTTAGTACAATGTCAAACTAATGCTGGAACATCTTACGTTAATGTATTGTTCAGATTTTGTAGGTGCTCTTGTAAAGTTCCCTGCATTCACCGAGGGTCTACATGAAGGGTTCTGACAATGTTTTCGGCAGAATTCAGAAGAACCCCCTATGCAAATTATTATACTGTACTCCAATGATTTTCTCTTTTCAGACTTGAATGAAGCCTGTTAAGTAGAACTACAACCTACGTGTAGTTGTAAAACTTAAAACTTGGTATAAAACATGAGAGTTACATTGTAGGCCTGTGCATTGTCAGAATAATAACAAAATAAGAATGCATTTGGTATTTGTAGAAGGGCAAAGGATTTGCAATCAAGTAACATGTAAGAAGATAAATACAACATTTTTAAACACAATATATGATATTGTTGTGTATTGACTTTGTAATAGTGGTACACAGAATCAGATGACATAACTGATACTGATATTAGTAAGTTTTACTAGCATTGCTTTCTTAGGTGGTATCTCACTGCACTTGGGGCACTGGTGCGGCACTGCAGAGTTCGTTCACTGCGGCACTTGCACAAAACTTACGAAAATTTGTTCTTTATCTCTGAAATTCGTTAAGTCATCTACAAACCTTGCAGTGCCACACCGGTGCCCTAAGTGCTGTGAGATACCACCTTGACAAGAAACAGGACAACTAACAATCTTGAAGAAAATTTAGATTGCTTACTACAAGTTCTTACAAGCAGGTACATGTACTTGCAATCCATATGTACACTGAGTCTATACTGATTCATGAGTCTCAACTTTTTATGGACTACAGATTCAAAAGTTTTTCATATCATTTCTTTACCTTTTTCTGTCATGTAAGTTGCAACCAAGGACATATAATCACTTTGCTTTCTAAAATGCATTCTTGAAAAGCCTAGGTACTAGACATGAGTTAGATACTTAGAACAAATAATATTGAAAATGTCTTTTTCTATCAAATGGAATATCCTATGGTTAATGGTTGATTTTGAAACATTACGTTTCAAAATATATTTTTCGAAGAAAAAAGCTCATGTTGATTCTTGATCTAAATAACATTGTGGATCTAAATAAAGTCAACTCAACAATGCCTAGAGGGTGGGACTGAGATCTAAAGACTTGCGTCCTTTTGCTTAGAGCTGGGTACTTAAAAAATACACTTGACTGTTGGTACATACTAGTACACCTAAATAGTTGCATAAGTTACATAAAGTGTTGCATCAGTGTTGGACAAGTTATCTAACTGCCACTTTCATGCAGTACTGCTACCTACATTTGTGAGTATATTACTTTTTGCTTTTCTATTGGCAAAATATTGGTAGCTTCCCAACTTGAACAAAAAAATTGCTAGGGTATGACACAGTGGCGCTAGAAAATCTATGTCTATAGTAAAACAACGCCCATATATTGTTGTGTTGTATAAGTTATAAGTTTCAGTCAAGAAAGGCAAATCGTTTAAACAACATTCCCGTTCTTGTTTTTAACCTAGAACTGAAATCGACCAATAAACATATTACCTGGTCTCCACAGTTAATATTTCAGTTATATAGATATGTGGAAGATTTTATAAAATCCAGTTACATGGCAGTTATTTGGCTTCGAAGTCGGGCAAAATTTGCTAGTGGGATAAAAGTCTATACTACACCATAGTAATGCATTACCTGTTTTAGTTTACTACATGTATTAGTATAATCAGGGTATTTGAGCACACAGACCTTGTTATTAGCAAGGTTCAAAGTACTGGGAGCATTTGCAATTCTGTGCACCAAAAATTGCATCTGAATTTTGATTGCGGGTGCATCTAGATCGTTGTGTAAGGTACATGCAAGTACTACTGTATGATTCACTTGTTAAAAGTCAGCTACATGTATAGATGCCATACTTTGTACCTCGTACAATTGTTGTGCAATAAAGTTATATACAAACAATTTCAGATTCCAGCTCCAGGGCTCGAAATTTATTTTTGAGATTAGGTGCACTGGTGCACCAAAAATTTCTTTGGGTGCACCATATACATTGTAAAATGAATTAGAAAAACCTAATATTTACAATTACATGACAAAAATATATTTTGAGATCAGACTTGGGTCTGGTATCCAGCCTATGCTCTTCTGGGTTTGGACTCTTCAGAAATTACAACAGGGATACTTGCTTGGATCAAATTTTGCCGCCCCGACGACTGTTGATGTGGCACGCGCATAATTTTGGACCGTCGAAAATATCGATAAAAGCAAATTCCAACTTCAAACAAGTACTATGGCAGATATTTTTTTATCTTTCTAACACCTAGATGTCAATGATATGGTGTATACTACTACTAGTACTAGGAAACTTTGATATATTTACATATGTAAACTTACAACAATATTTGGGTGCACCCACAGAAATAATTTTTGTGCACACCTCCAATTGTGGGTGAGCCCTAGACCCTGAAAAGGAGCAATAGTGGCAATACGGTAAGGCCTAGGAAAAAAAATGTTGTGTTTCCTGTTTCCCTACCTACCCTAATAAAACCTGCCGACCCTAGACTTTTTTTGGGGGTCGGCAGTGGAGTCACATAGCTTCCAGTTAGAATTTTTATTTAGCCTGCTTCCTATTGAAGTAAAACACTGCTTGTCCCATCTAATGAAGGATAAATGTATCTATCATGCACAAAATTAAAGTTTGACATTGAAAGACAAGTGTCATCATGCATTTCAGTTTACTTTGTTCAACTGTATTGTAATATGTATCACTAGAGTTTTGGCCAGCCTAAAAATAATACAAGAAAAAAAAAGATAATCCCTACCTACCGACCCAAATTTTTTCAGGACTGAAACAGGAAACACAACATTTTTTTTCCTAGGCCTATTTGTACTACTAGTATACACATGTAACAAGGTACATGTATGAATGACATTCTAATTTATGTTCAGCACCAAATTCTGTTTCCTGTTAATCCTAGCTTTTCAGAATAGGTACACAAATGTTAATGTAGTGGTGATACTTGTACACTTAGGACTGAAACTGGACTTTGAAAACAATCAGTTAGAAAGAAAAAAAACTAAATTGTTGGAAACCAGTTCAAAACACTCTTGTTTCTGTTTCTAAACCACCTGAAAACCGTCCACAGATCTTGAAATCTGCAAGGCAAATCTTGCTGTTTTTGTGTTTATTAATATTACTGAGCTTTTGTGTTCAATACTGACTATACACGATTTTGCTTGGATATTTTTTCACATTGCAAGTAGAATTTATACCAACATCCAAGTTTCACATGTAACAGAATAGAAGTACCTAAAGAGTAAGCCCTGGTAAAGAGTAGGTTCTCTGTGTTGGGATTTGAGTTGGACCACATTTCACTTTTGACACACGGGGTTATGTCAATACAAGTTTCCTTTGGCATAGAATCTCAGGTATTTGACTTCATTTCACCAACAAATATCTTTATATACCGCAAACACTGTTTCTCTGGAATCTGGCAAGGGAAAAAAACTAAATAAAGGGACAAAACAGCAGTTGATGCCAGAAAAACATGTATTAAATTTAAAAAGCATATTTTTATTTTTATTAGAGGTTTTTTTTCTGATTTCCAATTGTATGTCAGCCAGCAAAGCTAGTATGTTACATGTATGCCTAAGGGTGGTTATACATATACGGGCGATACAATTACAATATAGGTACTAATTTGTGAGTTGAACATACATATACATACATGGAAGAGAAATTGTTATAGGTCTAGACAAAAACACTAGTACATCATGGCAACTTGGTTTGCCTCCAAGAAAAACTAACATACTAGTGAAGTACCAAGAAAGAACTGAGCACTGACAGCCGTGTACATGTACATGTATGGTTGGGTTTGGCCATGGCTAAGGTTTGGCACAAGCAACCACACTGCATATACTTCCAAAGTCTTGCCTGAAATACAGTAATTCACTGAGTAAAAACGACTTGCTGCATTCGTGAGGCACAAAACGGATAACAACTAATTATAAAGAATTTCCAAGCAAACCAAAATAACATCAAACTAGCGCCTGAGTGCTGAGTCAAATATTACAAAAATATACTAGGTAAAACCCAGGTTCTAATCTGAATGATTGTATACCTGTGCTACGGATATAGGACTCAGCCTACTACAAATTGACAGTGCAGTCTACACCAGTCCATAAAAGATCAAAAGAAGAGATTTGTCCTGCAACACCTTTTCTTCCTGTAATGAACTGGTCATAAATTATGTCACACCATACCATGTGTACACACCAAATCACTCACTCACCAACTCAGCTTTCCTTGGTAGAAGGAACTACAAGGAAAACAGAAGTAAGAAGAAAGCCTAAACAGTAATACAATTTTTATTTACGAGAGAAATCAGCTATGTTACTGTATGCGAAATTCATTTTAAAAGCAGATCATTCAATTCATTTGAAAAATTCTATTGTTTGTAGTCTCGTTGTATATAATATTGTATTCTCTTTTTCTTTCCATAGACTGAAAAGTATAAAATCTACAACTGTCCCAACAGTTGTGTATGTGCATGTTTCATTTAAATAAAGGGCACATGTTACTCTACATTTCAATGTATATACAGTGCCTTGCTTTTGCTTGTTAGAATCCAGTACACATTGATTGTGAAAATAAAAACAATGAATTTTCTGTTTAACTTTAAGTCTAGTTCCCATGTGAAAGGAGGCTGAGATAAAGATTCTTAGAAATTCATAATAGAATGTTACCATTTTATTAATAAAATATATATGTTTTAGAATACTGACTGTTACACTGAATGCTTTCCTACTACATGTATATGCACACATTGTGCTTGGAGTCTTGGATACCTAAAGCTCTCCTTGGCATGTGTTGGAATAATTTCGCATCCATGCAACCAAAATTAAACATTTTTATCTATCAAAAAAGAAGTGCATAGCAGAGATTGAGACAACTATTGTTAAAATGAGATCTGAAGTGAAAAACTGAAAATGCCTTCAAGCAACAACATCGAAAACTGTAGTTTGAGTTTTAGTAAAACCCAAACCTGCTTTCTTTATTGTATTTTCAGACAAAAGATATGTAGCTTTACCAATGAAATGGTATATCTTTCTGTATTTCTATTTGTTGTGGTATTGGATAAGAATACAGTGTATATTCCCACAATACAGTTGATACAAAACTTTGCATAGACACACAACTACAACTCAATGTAGTTGGACTTGGAGCAAGATACTTGCTAGCACATATCCCCAATTTGAATTGAAGCTTTAATTTTTTAGTTCTCATGTTGTTATGTTTTGTGGCTAAATCTGTCATTTCAAGCTTCTTTTGTCAATTTCAAGTCAAGAAAGTTTTTCTACGGAAAGGGTGAAATTTTTGGGTGTTCTCACAAGCAAATTTCTGTCCAGGGACGGAGGGACGGGTCCTAGAGGCAGTCTACTTCAGTGCTACTCCAAAACCGCTCAAATTTCTCTATATCAGTATAGTACATTATCATTTGATTATGGGGAGCTTACAATATGTGTAACCATCTTGGAGACAAAATTCTGTCAGCAAGTTTGTATGCCCTATTATTATGTATTATTTCTTGCCCAACATACATGTAGCACAATAGGTGCATATGATAAGATCCAATGGTTTGTTCCACTTGTTGAATTACAGTCAACTGAAAAGCTGGCATGGTTGAGTTTTCCAAGGAGGTTATATATTACTGTAGCTTGAAAGTTCATCTGTGTTGGTAAAAGTCTCTTGAACTACAAATGTAGTTTAACTGTAATATCCAACACAAAAATTGGACTCACCCAAATTGTCGACTGAACCGGACCAGTCTTTTTCAAGGAATGAACAATTTGGGTGAGTCCAATTTTTGTGTGTAGCATATTACAGTTAAACTAGTTCAAGAGGTTATATATTATCTCTATATAACCTCCTTGGGTTTTCTAAGGATCCTTAGTCTAAAATCTATATCCATATACCTTTTTTCATGATTGAATTCAACATGACAGCATACCACCTTAGTTGTCATGGTACAACTAACAGGCTATATAAAAACTCATATGAGTGAAAACTGTGAAAAATTCCAGTAAAGGAGGATTCTTCTTGTCAATAAACGACCAGGATGGCCTTGAACATGAGGAAAGAAACACCTGGGTTTGACCTCTCTGAAGGCAGGCTACCAACCCATCTAAACTCCACCCCCTAACACACCAGCCCCTACCACACAGCACAAACACACTAGATTTATTGGCAGGTTGCCCATGGCCTAGTGACCTCGCCAAGGGACCCAACTAAACCATGCTGTCTCAATGTCTCTGGGGTTTAGCATAGGCTGGATATGAACATATTATCAGGGTATGTAAAAAGACATATGTATCCGTACGTATGGAATACAGGTGGTAATTTTTGTCATACACGTGTCAACACTGAATCTATGGTATATCTACATCTATGCAAAATTTGACGCTTTCTCACCGAAATTTTATCCAAATTTTAATTTTTTTTTTCAGAACTATTCTGAAAAAGGTAAATATGGTTGTGAAGACTAATATTTCCCCCCCCCCCCAAAATAAAGCTGTTCAAAATAGAGGAAATATTTCATACTATCTTTACATACTAAGGTACGGTTTTTAATTAAGAACTTGAAAGAACAATCTTATAAAGCTTGAGTGCAAAATTACACTTCTTTAAACAATGAGACCCAGACATTGCTTTCTTATAGAAAAACTTGTGTCAAAATCACAAACCCTTCTATTTGGAGCATTCAAACTGCATTTTCTTGAGTGATGTAGTTGTTTTGAAATCTCCCAATACTTTACCAATGGAGAATGAATGCATCCACAACTCTACTTTATAAATTATAGTCTAGGACATGGCAAAATGGTTGTCTAAATTGTCAAAATCAGAGATTCCTGTATTTCCAAGGACGTTACTGTTGTGTTTTAGTTTTCTCAGTGGAAACTTGTACGTGGAACTTGAAGAAGGGTTGCACATTTACAAGACGTAGTGAAAGAGTAACGTCAGTTTGTGTGGTAGTGATAGGTATTGCAGAGAACCCATGAATGTAGATAAGAAAGTGCAGTATACTATGTACACAGTGAGACAGTGGTGTAGTGTTTCACATGTATTAGAAGTGAGGAGACTTGGTCACAGACATGTACAATCACTCCACACACCTGCGATCACAATCCATCTTTCTTCTTCTGCCTCCCTCTGCGTTTGCGTAGCTCGCTGGCGTGCACCGTGCCCGGTTTGCTGTACGGCATGCCCCCTATCTTCCACTTCACCGCGGGATGCTTCCTGGACGGCTTGGTCCCTGGTTCGAGTCTCATGGTATACGCAGGCGCCAAGTCACCGTCAACCCCTATAGTCAGTGTGGGCATCCACGGGAACTGTGCAAGGAGACTGAATGTTTTTCTTCCAGGTGCCATCGAGTGGTAGCTGCCTTTTTTTGTCCTACTTTCCAAACCTTCTTCGGTCGGCTGTGTCTTTGCTATGCCTTTAGACAAAGTCTTATCCTTCTTTTCTGAAGATTTGGAAGATAAGTTCGTTTTCTGAGTTGGAGAAACTTTTCTTTTCTTCCTGGTACCTTTCAGATCTGGTTTGGATGTCTTCAGGTTGGACTTTCTTTGAGGTATTTGTGCTTTAGTTCTTGGCAACACTTTGTTCTTCAACTTTTTCTTGTTGGTCTTGCTTCGGCGCAGATTGTCGATTTCCGACGAGATGGCTTCTAGCTTTATCGCTAGCTCGTTTTCCGTCAGTTTGGCGGTGTCGTCGAGCGTCGGTGGAATCTTGGAGAGTTTGGGCGAGAAGGTCGCATTCTGTATGTAACCATTGGGCCCTTTCTGTGGAGACCTGGCTTTTTCACCTGGGTGTTCCATTCTCATCTTTTTCACACCTGAAAACACAGCTTCATCGTTGTTCAACTTTCTTTTCTTTTTCTGAGAGACGTCTTGGCTGTTGGATGGAACTTTCTTGAAGTTGTTTGCGACTTTCCCTTGTTTCGGTGACAGGGAAACCTTGGTGCCATTGAGAATGGCTTTCTTGGCACCAGGCTTTTTGATAACTTCATTGTTTTGTTTCCTTGATGCCCCCCTCCCTCGGCCATGTTTGGGACTACTTCTCAAGGGGGATTTCATTGTGCAAGACGTCTTCCTTTCCTCCTTGGACCCTCTGACGTCTTCTCTCTCCACTAAGACGTTTTCCTGAGGAGGAGAGACTTTGATAGAGTCTACAGCCCAAGTTTTCTTCCCTTGTTTCTTGAGAACAAGTGAGGCACTTTGAGGCGATGTTGGTGGGGAGGGGAGACAGTCTGTGTCAAGGGGAGGGGCGTGAGACAGAGAACTTGTTACAAACTGGGTCAAAGGCACTTGAAGCCCGTTCTTAGCACCTTCTAGAGCAAACCCTACGCCTTGAAGACAACCGTTGGCGACAGACCGCTGTTGAAGTCCCTGTTCTTGAGAAAGATTTGGTCTGCGGAAGCGAATGCTACAGTTTGAATCAGAACTAGACGTCGAGTCGTCAGAATCGCTAGAAACATCACTGTCCGAGTCAGAACCGTCGCTAGAAGTTGTGTCCGAACTCAGAGAGTCGCTGGAAGCTGAGAGACTGGACATAGCACTGAGGTTTGAGTCGATGTCCAGCAGAGAGTGGCAGGAACTTTCGGAGTCCGAACTGTTGTCCAGCGGGCCGCCATGTTGGATTCGGACGCCATGTTCTTTGAACTGAAACCCGTTCACAAACCGAACTTCCGAGTTTTTCTCTGTCGCACTTTCCTTCAGTTCCTGCGCGAAAGTCTTCCCAGAACAATATGAAGAACCAAAAGTTGTCTTGGTTTCGGTCCTTGTCATAAAATCCAGGGAACTTCCTTCGAAGCGAAGTTTCTTGCCAAGTTTCTCCACGCTCCCGAAAAGACCATGGCCCTTGTTTACTCCCTGACTCAACTGAAACCCATTTAAATCGCGAACTTCCCCATCTGTCGTCTGCAGGACTTTTCTGTCGCACGACGAACTCCCGACAACGTTTCCAGGCTTCTTGAAAGTTGTATCACTCGCTCCGTTAACTGCTGGACGGGAACTGAAGGAAGTTTTGACAGAATCTCGGCGTTTATTCTGCCCAAAGCTGTTGGTTTGCGAAGTGACGCTATCAGATTCAAACAAGCCAGACGACGACTTCGCTTGCTTCCCCGGTAAATGCGAAAAACACGCCCGCGCGTTAGAATTCCCCTTCAGAAAACCATTCCCAAATCCTGGCAAAGTTTTCTCATTGCACTCTCCAGTCTGTTTCTCAAAAGCTTGGTTGTAGACTTTCTGTTTTTGCGACTTTCCGAAGAGAGAGACGCTGTTTACAATGTGCTGATTGAGAATTCGCGCGGCGCCAAAGCCGTTCGGCAGTTGGGTCCGATTTTGCACGTTGCTGGAAAGTGCGTGATACTCCGTGAAACTCCAGAAATTTTCATTCTTGGTGAAGCTACCATACTCTCCGAACCTTGGCGAGTCAGTCCTGAACCATTTCGTACCGTGGACGTGTGATTTCTGAGGTAAATCGGAGGATAAAGTTGCCCGATGCTGGGAGTGAGCGCTGCGGTGGCTAGCAGAGCCGCAGTGCTCGCCCGCAGACGACGCGTTCTTGTTTTTCTGGTGATTAGTAGCGACACCTTCCCATGCGCGGCCTTTTGACTGAGGAATCTCTCTCACTCTCTCACCTTTCTTCTTTTTCATCAAGTCATGCTTTATCTTATCGCTACCCCCCTCGACGTTTTTCTTTCTTCTTCGTTTTGTCTTCAAGGTCGGCTCGGTTTCGCAGGAAGTACAGAGCGCTTCGACGTCCTGACGTGAGATGAGGGTACATTTCGCGGAATGGAAGGCGATGGCGTTCAGAGACTTGAGTTTTCGCAGCTCTTCCAGCGTGCACGGGTGTTTGTCCACACTGAGGTAGTCCATGCGTTTGTGTACTGTTGTTCTCGGGATACTGCCCAGTAGAGTCGTGAAGACCTCGGATAACGCGAACATCTGCTTCCCGTCGACATAAAGGTATCCCAGGCGGGCCCCGTTCACTACGGCATGGCCGCCCTCGCCCGGGTAGACCGAACTTCTCGGGAAACCATCCATGTCATTCCCGCTCTCAGCACCTCACCTTCACACTGGAAAACAGAAGAAGAAAAAAAACATGAACAAAATTCTCCAATAAAAATCCTAGAAATAAAAATACACTGTCTCAAAACATATTTTACACACACATCCAAGCTATTTTCTAGTTCTGGACGCAGGAATTTCTGCAATCATGGCACATGAAATAATTGCAGCTATACGGCCACTGGCATGAGGTGCCAAGGGCATGCACCAAAGCCGAATACCTGGAAATATGACAGAACAAGAAAGCTGGGGGCCTGAAATGCGACCTCGCTACTTGTAGCAATGGCGTGCGACTGAACGAATCGAATGAATGACTGACTGAAGCAGATCGTACAAAAGATTCGGGGGTCCTCAGGCCGCTATACGAGAGAGAAACTAACCCCCAGCTCCGCACACATGCATGTGCACACTCGCGAACACCGGCCCAACTGTCACCAGCAAATCTTGACAAATGGCCAGACCACCTTACTAAATACGAGCCGTTCAGTTCAGGAGGGGACTATCATTTAATGACCAATTCGCGCTCTACGATTGGCCAGGACAAATGTCTGAAACCCGGAGACAAAAGAGATTTGTGTAAGAGGGGAGGGGTTGGGGGTGGGAGCAACCCCCGCCTTTTTGGAATGTACGATTTTCACACCACATTTCTATAATGGGAATAGCCCGTTTCCTGTATACATTTCTGATCAACAAGTAAAGCTTTGATGAGGAGATAGGGGAAAAGGAATAAATTATCTACATCTGTGAAAACGGGGCGCTTTTTTCTTGGTTCGGTTCCCAAGGGATAGATTCCGGTTTTCCTTATTCATGTGTCCTTCACGGGTATCCCATTTCCACAACTCACAAATCGTATTTATTTACATAACGGTCAAAAATGGACATTTTACCCCAAACGCAGTCAAGATGTCTAAATCGGAAATTTATTGAGCCGCAAAATTACTAGACACTTGCCTTCCCAGATCTGACACTGGAAAAGTAGAAATTCCGTAAATTGATACAAGAAACAGTTGGTAATGGAAATAGCAGCGATTCTGGGCTCAGTTTGACCGAAAAGTCCAATTTAGGGTGCAAACTTATATTTGCTGGCATATTCCCTACAACACACGTTGTCGGGCGTTTCTAAAATCCAAAATTCCCTCGTCGGTAAAAATCACCCCAGTGCCTGCCTCCGTTACCGACTCAGTGCCACTCCTGTGTTAACTTTTATTGCAACGCCTGTGTTTCATATTTTGTACCTTAATTCGTCATATTTTCTTTAATTGAACAGGCGCATTTGTACAACCTGTCTTCCAACGTAGTAATAACATTAAATCCTCACGGTGCCATTTTCCGGGCCCGGAAACCAAAAAGAAAAAAAAAAATCCGCCATTTTTGTCTAGCCGTGTTCAACCCGCTACTCAGACAGAGCGATGGATTCAAGTTGCTATTCCCCCCTCCCCCAACTATTAAAATAATCCACTGTACTTATATATTATACATTGTTAATTTTCCCTACTCGGTGGTACACGGTTCACGTATTCGCTATATAATGATCACAACTTTAAATGTTTTACACAGCGTACAATGTGCCTAGGTTTATTTTCTCTACCTCGACGCCATCTTGTTTCCAATTTTATTTTCCGAGCACAATTCGCCGCCATAGTCTGAGAGTCGAACGCGCGGACGTGTGTTGAATAGCGCATGTGTGTATCCCGTGTACTGACTCCCTCCGGTTTTCCTCTTTCCACAATCCCTCACACAACCACAGTACACAAACAATGGCCATTTGTTCCTCTCCACGCCATTAAATACGCCTCCCTTCGCCGCTAATTTTGCGAGGGAGGACCAAATTTAGACGCATAAATCACAAGCTCCGAGCTATCGTATTTCCGAACACGTTTTAAAAACTAAATCATCAATCACGAATACCGCCACTAAATGTCCCCGATTTTCCCTCCCCAAAAGCATACGTGTTTCCCCCACTAGCATGGCTTCGAACCCTGTCCCCCTCCCTTCTTCTTGACCAAAATTCAACGGTCCCTTGAAATCTCAAACGACAGAAATTAAGAGGTTACGGTTTCAGTGTTTGCGCCCTCGCTTAGCGCTACCACCATGCTTTTCCCACTGCCTGTTACCGTACGTAGCAAGGAGGTTCAAATCAATTGATCCTGCCTGCTCAGTGTAGGTCGGTTTTTCTTTCTCCGTGAACCATGGAAAAAACAGCTTCTCTCACGAACACGCTAATCATTTTATAACCCTGCTATAAAATCCAAACCGGGTAGAACAATAGGAGAGCCACCCATATTGTAAGAATATTTAAATTCAGGGACAATAAATGCTATAGAACTACCTGATAAACCCATGGGCGTGCCAGTATAAAAACTATGCTTTTCTGGTTTTCATGAAAATTGATATCTGTAAGATTTTACATTGATAACTCAGTTTTATATCTTTGTATGTCCTTTGAAATGTCCGGGAACACAACACGTGAACTCTCAGCTACTTCAGTACTTGTATCTGTACAACCAAGGACGTTACATCAGATATAACGTCCTTGGTACAACAAGCCTTACATAAGTTATCATAAGTTTTTCTACACAGGACCGCAAACCTTTCACGATAGCTAAGTCGTGTGCCTAGTGTACTGAGATGTGTCCACAGCGAAGCAATACCACAATTCCGATTGACAAATTGTATTCGGAGTTCTAAATTTTAGGTCTGGTCCCAACGACTTTTCTATTATTAAACGATCCCCCTTTTACCGGCAAACTCATCGGAAAATGTCCAGTCTGTAGTGATATAACCGTAATGCATTTACAAGTACGTGAAACGTGGCAGGTCTATACAGTGCTTTAAATTTCGGTTCCGACGATTGTTCTCCAGTATTACTGTCATAGTATGCAAACTGCGTGTACCAAGAGCTATATGAAACCCTCTGTAAGTTCTAACAGTGTTTTTGTATAGTTAGGCTCCAAGCAAAGTCGATGCCTCAGTTCTTTGTGGTTTATAAAATACATTTCGAGACGGGCGTTCGATCGTCCTTCTCTGTCGCTCTAACTCTCAGTGTCGCCAGGACAGTGTGGGGGACAGCCCGTTTTCAATCTTCTTGACCAGGTAATAGGGAGTCAACCTGTGCAAACTAGGAGGTATAAATACATTCTATGGTCTGAATATGCAGTTAGAAAACCCAAATACAGTTTGGATCCGGCGTGCATGGCTTCATCATAGCACTTGTACATTGGCGCGAAGTTCACTATTGCCGGGCCGCTAAAAGCACAGCGGTCAGGCAGCCTGATCGCGGAAAACGCTTGTGCCCGCTTAGTATAGATCTACTAGTTGGTCCTTCAATATACAGATTTTCTACATTCGTGGCACCTGTATATAAGGTGTTACGATATACCACTGGCACTGAGGAAACGTGACCGCCAGTTGTACACCGAGTATTCCGAGTATATTCTAGCTGTGCCCCCGCGCAAGTCTAGCTGAAAACCAACAACTCATATTCTTCACCATTTTCAATGAGCCGGTAAAACTCATACACAATGGATCTTATATGTAATAAGCATCTAGCAAGCTTCACGTGTCGCTAGAAATAGTACAAGTTGGCCAAATAGACAGAAAACATACCAGAGGAGTTGGCCGGCTCTAAACTTCAGTTTACAAACTACATGTACATTGTACAGTTGGTCGGCCGCTCCGTATACTACAGTGGCACACTTGGTCGGCGAAGTCCCTCAGGTGCGTTGTCCAGTTGGCCGATTTCTACAATTTTCAGCGACATGTGGAGCCTGGTAGAGGCTAACAATATGTATAATGATATATCATTTGCCTTCAACTTGAAGTTTTGCATGCATTTTGAACCCTAGAAAAAGTTGAGGGGCCTTTCTGAAGAAGGACTAGCGAAGATCGGTCGGGTGCCGTTTTAGAAACGTTATAATTATTTGCACTATGCAAGTCTTATAGTATACCGAAGTTTTTATTTTCAACAACACTTGGTATTATAGATCAGGGGCGTATAAAGTTCTTGTGTAAATGTATTTTTGAGTGGGCAAAAAGGGAAAAATGTTTAAGTCAGAGATTTCAGAAGTTTTTTTTTTTTTTAATGGGGAAAACAGCGATTGAAGCAAAATACACGGAGCTAGAGCGCTCAAGTCAGACCGCAACTCGAACTTTAAAATGTCATCTCGAAATATGATATTTGTGTACAGTATACATATGATATACTGATGTATGAGATAGATTGTGGGATAAAGAATCGCACTTGTGAACAGGCTTGAGTAAAGGACGTTTTATCAGATATAACGTCCTTGCTTGAGTAAAGGAAAAAGTCTACCGAAATTTCTCGGTAACTTCTAGTTTTCCCCTTTTCAAGAGGGCGCCAAGACAAATGCACGCGTCGCATTTGCATAGAAACTCGATAGGGCTCTCAATCACTTCCAGCCTCTTAAATCCGCTGGTTTGATTGAAGAGGGCTGACACACGTCAATCATTCATCCATCAACTTAAAACTAGTTAAGGGCTGAGCCAATCAGAGGAGAGAGGCTTGGTTCTCAGGGGATAGATAATAACCTGGCTTCATGCATGCGTGCACAGGAAAATATCCTCCGCATTTCTGGGACTCCCAAATACATAAATTACGAATGCCACTCCTATGGATATCACGACTCTATTAGTTTAGGGGACCGTTTTACAATGTGAAATCGACTGGAAACGTCATCTAAACTTTTAAAATGTTTGTGATGATTTTCAGACTTCATGGACAGTACCGTGCTTTTTAAAGAACACACATGTACTTTGATATGATCATAAACGCAATCGTGACCGCGAATCATGACGGTGCAACACAACCTTTATATTTTGAACTCAGTATCACCGTGAAGGCTGTAAAAATTCTCGCTCAAAATTAGATAGAGTAGACTTTCGGGGATGAGTTTATGTAGGTTTCCAGAGATTGAAATAATTAGAAATAGCAGTCCCGTGAATAATATAGCACCAGTCCCAATGGCGCGAAAAAAAGCCATTTCTGTACACCGGAGCTAAACCAATATGGCGGCAGCCGTCCGCTAACTAAAAACCCTGTCATCCCTTCTCCTTGCGTTTCCCAGTCGCTAGGGGCGGTTTAGCTCTCAGCTATCATTTGGTTAAAATCTAGGCCACATGTTTGAACATCGCCGACCCAAGAGCGGGCAGACTTAATCTCATTATCTGTGTTATTGAGGTTAGAACGCGCGCAACACGCGACGTTTTTCCCTCAAAATATCGTCTGATTCAAGATGGCGACCACCTCGGGACCCGGGCGTCAGCTGGGTCCGTTCCTTGCCGGCTGTCAGACCCCGCAATTTTTTTATCACATGATCTACTGTTGGTGGTTTTAGGTGCCGTGGTTTTACCGTGTGGTGACTGGCTGTGTTCTACGAAGTCTCTAGTCATTGCTCTCTCAAATATTAGGACAGTTTTAGGGCGCCGTCGCCTCAGAGTGAATGACTAGTCCATCATTGCAGTGCCTGACCCGTGCACCGAAAAAGAAACTAGTGGTTAAAACCGGGTATGCAATAGATCTATCAGCCTCTAACCGTTTCACTGTAAAACCTTTCATACTGATAAACCATTAGAACTAAATGTTTCTGGTGGACTTTTACAAAATATCCGAACGATTGTCGGCTCGATCGACTGTGTAGTACACAGTAATGTATATAACAATATGGAATTTGTAGGTATTTCCATTGCTTTAGAGTTTAGAACAAGTCCGTTGATGGAAAAGTAGTCTCTACAAAGATCTCAAAAAAGATTTTCGGTCTCTTTTTTTCACAGACTTAAAACGACTTCACAAGTTGGCATAGTTTAGAGTCGAACCACGACTGTCGGACAAACCTTACCGACTTTTTCTCGGTTGCAGTCGAACCAGCGGCTCATAATCTTCGCGATCTTTTCTCCTCAATTTGGGAAGAGCTTTTGCCCGCTTACCCTCAGTTCCAAAAGGATAGTTTGAAGTTCTAAACATTTACAGAGCGGTCTGTCTTACGCACGGCGCGCCTTAAACTAGAACTTGGTGGTGATTAGACAAGCCAAAGAAAATAAAGGCTGTCTAGTGACGAACCTGTGTGATTCAGACGGTTCTAGTCTTCTATATAATCGTGATGTTTCTAGCCACTTCTCAGCCCATATCATTAGTCAGTAGTACACAAACACCCGGAAAGCGGTCATATATGATACGTAGATCATACACAAGTTACGTTGCGTACGGAACAACTATTATACTGAAGTTATGCCAACTGAGTTCTAACATCCACATGTTTTTCTGCGCTGATAGCAGTAGACTTTTTGACCGTAACTATGACACGTATACGTTTGGCGTTGAACTTGAATTGAACATTTAAGCAAGGAGGTAAGCATACAATAACTAGTCAAGATGTGTGTTTGTGTGTGTGTGTGTGTGTGTGTGTGTGTGTGTGTGTGTGTGTGTGTGTGTGTGTGTATGTGTGTGTGTGTGTGTGTGTGTGTGTGTGTGTGTGTGTGTGTGTGTGCGTCCGTGTGTGCGTCCGTGTGTGCGTAAGTTCGACCGCCGTAGTGTTAGTACCGTAGTGTGTGTTTGGTACTAGCCTCTGTTTTCACAATACAAGAGAGTTAAGAAAATGTCTATATCATAGGGGGTATGTAAACGTGGTATATATGACAATCATCAGTGAAAAGTACTATGTGCCAAACTGAGCACGTGTGTTTGGTTTACTATACCAGAACTGAAGGGCTGGTTTTATCAATGATTTTATCCATTTCTATCCATGGTATTTTGTGTAATCAACTATTTCAAAGAGGCTCTGTCTTGTTGTATAGTAGAATAACTTGAGTGGTTGTTGCCAATATGATTACTATAGTTTTGTGTGCGGACATACTTTTGTGGAAAGAAGTCTTCAAGAGAAGAATACAGTTTTCCCACTTACTTCTCCGAAACGACATGTATACCACACAGTTAAAGAGAAGAATGTGCCCTCAGTATAATGAACTGAAACATATCTCACGTATATCGGTAGTTTTTATGCTTTCTTGTATCTTGTTTGTAAGTTGTTTAGTTGACTTCGCAAATGGTTCCTCGCATTGAAGAACAGGAGTTTTCAAAGTTTCACCGTCAAACCAAAATCACTTTGCACCAATCTTTCGGAGAAGTTAAAGCCAAGAATAGCTGTTAGTTAAGTTGCATATTTTACAATCGTCGATTGTCTGACAGTACGAAATCGGCACCGAAAGAGATGTAAGGTATAAATGTTGTCCGCTCGACTGTACTAGTGTTCGAACTTTCCTAGTGCAGTCGGGCGTTTTCAATGATGACCACAAAATGACATAGCCTTTTCTGTAGTGATTATCACTTTTCACACCTGGCTATTGTTATACCTGGCTGCACGGTCCGATTCTGGGGCATCCAGTGAATGGACACTTAATGATAGGCCATTGTGGTCAACATGTAATTGGCCGACCACTTGTTATAGCACAAAATCCTGCATCTAGCTCGCCCCGGTAAACTTTGACAAACTACAACTTAAAAAACTTGATTAACCTAGCTTTGGAGTTTTGTCAATTCAGTTCTCTCCGATGATTGAGTAGCTGCATTCATATCTACAATAATGATCTTTTCAAGTGACGGAATTTATTAACGCTTTTTAGTTTGGTCATAGACCTGAAGAAATCATACAGTAACTAAATGTCAAGTCTCAGTGCGAAAAATATTACATATAAGATAAACGTTAATCATTCAAGTATACTTCATACGGCTGAGAAACACAATCATCGATTACTAGTCATATAACTAGTAGGGTGACTCGGAAGGCCGACCGTAGACCTGTGTAACACTAGTTTACCTTTATCTGTAGGCTAACCTATATCCGTTGTATTGTTGAACAGGATATTTAGGGGTATCAACTTCGACGCCAGTGGTTTGAAATTGCATGTTATGAAAAAACGTTCACATTGCGTAGATGCAATTTGTAACCACCGTCCGTCCACTTGATACTACCAAAATACCGGCCCGTTCTTAAAACAACGGATATAGGTTAACTCGCGAATAAAGGTGAAGAAGCGTTAAATTTAGAGCCATATAGTCATAGCTTTTAGTACACTGCGAAAATGTGTAGGGACAGAGGGTAGTGGTCGAAACCCGCGACTCAATTTCATTTCAGCAACCGCCCAACGCGCCACTGAGATCCGATTATCATTATGCCATGCATAAAATAGCACTAATATTTACGCCAATCATGACTGCATAAATCGCGCACAAAACACCGAAGGATGAAATGCTGCAAAGCTGCAGTTTTAGACTGTACATTCAACCGTTTTTATCTTCCTAAATAGGGAGTGAGGAAACGAGGAACATCGGCCGACTGGCACACTCCCCGCGCGCCCGGAAAGGCGGTCGCCATGTTTTTCATTTTCCCTTCACCCACGGCCACTGACTGAGTATACGCACCCTGGGCTGGCAAAAACTGCTCGCCTCTCCGTCATTTGCACCATTTTAAAGGACAAGAACGGTCGATAACGAACATATCTTTGACATAAAGGAAGCAGAGGGACACGATGTTAAGAATTAAAGCCCGGGCGAGCTCAAAAAAAAGGCGCCTATGACCTCAGAGGTTGATTTTTCGGAATCGCCCGACGCGGGCCGCGTTGCAACCGAAAACTACTACTGTACAAGGCCGTTTGTCAGCGATATGCCTGTTTAGCTTCTCCCAAATCCACTCAAGCAAAACACCAGGCTTGTCTGTGATGACAGAGTGTCTTTTAGAACAAAAATCATCTGGCTTTGGAGGATACTTGGTGGGAAATCCTACCATAGCGCTCTCAGCTGATCATGAGTGAACGGTCACGATGTTTCGAAGACCAACGGCGTTCCGTGTACCACGAAAAATTGACCTAGAAAAGGGGTCAACCAGCTGCGCAATATAATTCCAACCTCCTTGTTTACAAGAGAATAATTCACAACAAATTTTCAGCCGAATTTGCATTCGGAGGTGCCCGGGACTGGGTGTCGTCTCAAAATTGCTACGCTGCTTAAAAACGAAATCATTTTAATTGTGATAAAATCAGGCTGACCCTTTAATACATTCACGCGTAAGTTTTCGGATGAATAAAGCAGAGAGCGTCAAACCGCCATGCCTCAATCACAGCAAATAAACCAACCCCAGTGCCACATGTGACCTAGAACCGGATTTCTTTAAAGAAAAAGATCTTCTACTGAGTAACATTCTTTGTGACATTGAAACTTTTTCTCAGAAACTGTAGCCTCTTAGTCTACCATGCAGGCTCCCCAGGAAAATTAGCAGACCAAATAGACAGAAAAGACACGGGATGAGTACAGGTCGCAAACTGTACTCCTCGGCCAACCAACTCCTCTGGTGTGTCGTCTGTCTATTTGGACAATTTCTACTATTTTTCCAGGGACCTGGGGAGCCTGGTAGAGGCTACAAAAACAGTTATTGTCCTTATAGTTACCACCTCGTTGTCCATGATACAAACTTTGAGATGGTGGCCAAAATATAAATTTTAGCCAACTTGATACTGGAGTTATTTCAGCTTTCTGTAACTATAATATTTCATGTCTTTTTATAGTTCGCTCCCGATCCCCTCTCACGTTTGAAATACGTTGATAGTATGATAATCAATCAATCAGTCAATCAATCAATTAATCAATCACTTAATTACTGATACGTTCTCAATGCCAACCAATAAAACACTACCGATGATGACTATCTAAAATACTATTGTCATTGTGTTAGACATACCACAGCTCACCCAGTGCATAAGGCCATGTTGATTTGATTATATGGATGACATCCTTGGGAATCCCAATACTGATGCGAGCGTGCGAATAAAAGAAAAGTACGGCCAAAAAAGGTTGCATTCATTTCATTATGAAATCTATGTGTTCAGGAAGGCTGAACAAATGACAGACAAAGAGTATTGAATACCGAACAATAGATTCTTCATTTTTTTTATTTTCACAGTAGTTTTCTTTGACATTGGAATTGACGTTGGAATTGACATAAGTGTATGTTTCCCGATATATTTGTATGTTTTAATCTACTGCATGTATTTGCTTCTTTTATAACTGTTTTGTACGATTGAAAGCATGATGGTGGAAAACGTTATAATATTTTTGGAAACGGATGAAATTGATGCGCGAGCGGATGCTCATCCATATAAACCATAAACATGGTCTAATGATAGAAACAATTCGTGACCAAACTTGATCTTATAAGTCTGCTTCTAACTATAAATCCTCTCCAAAACACAGGAAATACCATTTCAGACTGTTGCGTTTTCTGACCTCTAAGTCAAGGTCAAGCAAAAAAGACACATTTCCCTTATTTTTCTCTCTTTGTTTTTTCTCTTTTCAGGTCAACCCAAGGCTTCCGGCAAAGACTACCTTGTTATGTGTTTTGTTGTATCCTTACTCTTCAAGCAGATGGAAGACTCGCACTGTATAGCGCTTTACGACTGTTTTGCATATCTTGCAGTGGGCATTTTGAACCGGCTTCCATCGGGAGGTTGGGCCTAAGAATTCGACAGTGTACAACTAGAGAAATAAATCTGGAAATCCTAAAAAAAAAGAGAGAATACTCTGGATCCGCACTGGTTGGCTGTAATAGCGATATCCGGTTCACGGGTTTATAGCGGCTAGAATGAAAGATCGGGGACTGCGAATCGCCTCCGTATTTATCAGTCGGCTCTCAATGTAGATACACGATGTAAAGAGTTAACCAACGACACCTGTATGTACGCATAATGACAACCACAGACAACATTGTACAACACAAACTCTGTGAGTTCATATACACATGTTTTAAGAAAAGGGAAGAGGCATGTATACGTTAGATATAATGATAGCATAGCTGCAGATGTATCGTTTATTCAATTGTAATACTACATGTAATAGTACTTAGTCTTTAGTATTCCATCATGGGATTTGCTGCATTTAGCCCACACGGGCAGGAACATGCAAATAAAGATCATATCAGTAATTAATTTTGTGTATGAGTGTAGCGTTGTGAGGGTAGCTAGCACCTGCGTTGTGATCGGCACACTCACGCACGATCTAGTCACAACAACAGTATTCAGCTTAGGGTGGCGGTCACAAAGTTCGTGCGATCGTCGATCCTAGGATCGCTAACTTCGGCCATTTTGAACGACAAAAATGAACATGTCCTGCACTGAAGTTCAAATTTACTATGCATGAATTGATAAAAGTTCAAAGGATGATTTGAACACAAATGTAAAACGAAAAATGATGCAAAAGCCATGTCTTCATATCAATTTTTGTCCAACAGTCCCGTTTAAAATGTTAATTTTGACCCAACTGATTGCACAGTTGCAAAGAGAAAGGCGGGTGTGATAAAATATAATTTTTAGATATTTTTGAGTTGTTTTGACTTGCATATTTCGCTACTGTACCATCTATATTGTTTCCTTGGACAGTTCTCAGACATTGCTTGGCCGAACTTTGAAAGAAACGCAGCGCAGAATTTCTGAGGTTGAGCATCGGTTGTTTTCTTTCCGCCATTTTGTTATCCCGTTCTTTTGTATCGTCCCACTTCGAACATCGATCGAATTTGAACGAAATTTAGACGTTTTTACATATTTTGTCAAATAGAATGTATCAATGTATTTCAAACGTTATGTATGCACTAAATTCAGCGAACGAAAATGCCTTTATCATATTCATATCAATGTAGTTATATAGCATATAGCGTCAAGGAGGTTCAATTCCGAGTGCAGATGTATCGAGTCCTCCCATTGGTTTACAGTAAAAATGCGTCTGTTTATATTTCGAATGGTTCCGTGACAAAACGGGAAGAAATAGTAAAATAAAAATGAAATTTCTGCAGTTATGTTTTTATCACAATTTTGCAATTCATTGTAGTTTTCACAACTCGAAAAAAAAAGAAGATAAATCTGACTTTCGTGACGATAGTCAGTTATACGGCGAATCAATCGAAACCTAATTTTCACAAATATGGTAGATGTGAAAAAATATGTTTTGCAAAAACATCGGACGACAAAAAACTGAGTTTTGCACCTTTTTTGAACTTAATAACCACCTCTTATATTTCTTGTAGCTATTCTGACACGACATAGAAGTTATTGTGGTACAGAATCTCCGTATTTGTACAATTAAAAGACTAAAAAATGCGTTTGTTACTACTATTACTATTTCCACTTTTCTACAGTCAAATCTACACCGTACATATCAGAAAAAATTATATTGAACAGGGGAGAAAAAAGTTCTGGAAATCTGATTCATGTAACCGTTGCGTTTTTTAATGTATATTAGTGAGTGATTCATACTGGAATCCGTTCTGTCCATATTGAGGCAAAAACTGTACACGCATTATATAACTATTGTATCAGTTAGTAAGAAAATCAGATGTCGTTTATATTATGAAGGCCCAGCGATTAAACCGTATACGCATAAGCTGTTTTGTCCATATTGAGGGAAAACTGTACATGCATAAATATTATGTCAATTAGGGACAAAAGCAGATGTCGTTTACTGATGTCAATACTATGAAGGAACAACCATCAAGTGGTTGACCGTATAAAACGCATATTCTCTGAACAAAAGTAAACGTCCTTGCAGGATATGGTCGACCACTATATGGTAAATATATAAACTATAACCTTAAACTTCTTCGCTTTCATGTACGTGCATATAGGCATTGAAGAATATACACACGTAACTACAAGAAGACAAAAAAGATCTTAAAAATCCTCTTTTATCCCAGCACATGTTTTTAGGTTGTGTCATTCGTTGTATGGTCGTCATGCCGATTTTGAAGTTTTTATGTCAAAGAATTTGTCAAGAAAGCTTTCAGGACCGGCCACAGGAAAGGAGTTAACTTTCGGTGCAGTCACGGAAGTTTGCAGGACACAGCACGACTGCACTGTTGCCTTCATCGTACGATACTCGTACGATGATCGCGCGACCATTGTGAGTGACTGACGAAAACTTAAACTTTAAAAGAGTTAACACCAGAAATGTAACTTAAGTAGGTATGACAGGAAGTGTAACTTTCTCATGCAGCTGTAAAACTACAACTATTTTGGAACATCTTAACTGTTACTTTAATATCTTGCGTATCTTTAATACCTACACGTCTAACTTTTATCCACGTATAACGTAACCAGTATCATGTTTGGCTTGACCATAACACCGTAGGCACTATTTATGAGGAGTTTTACTACATACGATATTACCATACCGGCAAAATCTTCCTGTTTGAGCTCAGTATAAAAACCGTAGTTTTTGTTTTGACACAAGCTAAGAATACCAACGATCGACCTAAACACGTTGATGTAGGTTAGACATCCAGGTAATAAGATACGCCAAAAAGCAGTTACTCAAGCAACTGGATATGATTTTGGAAACGGTCAGACGTTTTAACTAGCATACGCTAGTTTTCGTCTGTGACACTGACCAACGACCTAAAAGTTAGCTGCAGCTAGCGAGTTTACTTTTTGTTTTATTTCAGTCATAGTTTTTCGTCGGTGACTGTTATGTATAACCAACCAACCTATATACTGAACACGAATTGTGCTTGACAAATGTCCGTATAAACAGACCAGGCTATACTGTACTACAAGAGAATTTGTGAAGTAGATGCGCACAAGTTGTGTACAACAACAACAACGACTATACTTACAGGGCATAGGAATGATAGAGCCTAGAGATATCTGTGGAAGAACGGCCCAAGTCTATAGCTCTATTCTATAAGTAGGTGGGATTGTTCGTACGCTACTAGTACGACCACAAACTTAGGGCATTCGTAGGCTAGTCGTCCAGGTGTCGTACAGAAAAATCCAGCTGTTTTTGGCATTACTTCTTACAATTCAGTTGTGCTTGTACGGAAATGCTGTTTCAAATCGTTGCCACCGGTAGCGGTTTCGCCACAGCCAGTGTCAAAAAAGAATCCGCTACGATATAAAAAATCTTACGACTACGGCCCAGCCTCAGTACGACTTCTACAAGACTTGCTATAAAAGAAAATGCTTGACCATGGGAATTTACCGTAACAGAAGGGGTCGGGCCAAACTCGGAGTCTGTCCCCAGTGAGTGTCCGGTACCAAGAGAGGCCGATATATATCACTTCGTTAATTTACTCACTCTGACGTGGGGATACGAAGCAGAAACACTGTCACAAAAATCGTATATATGTTTTGAAAAAAGGACATGTTTTTTATAAGGGGGCAAATTAAATCCACATATGTTTTGAAAATGGGGCCTTTTTTTTTAAAGGGGGCAAATTAAATCCACATATGTTTTGAAAATGGGACATGTTTTAAAAAAGGGGGCAAATTAAATCCACATATGTTTTGAAAATAGGACATGTTTTAAAAAACAGGGGCAAATTAAATCCACATATGTTTTGAAAATGGGACATGTTTTTTCTTATGGGTCATATCTTTTAAAACAATATGCATCTTAAAAATAACCAAAATGAGAATATGAGACGAAAAAAAACACATATCATTTTCATTTTGTACCGAGTATACGTTTATCCCCCAATCCAGGAAACCCACCGGTTTGCAAAGTGGTGCTTTCAAAATGGTTTATCGTTTCCGATTTACCCCCCATTTTGATAGTGGTGCTTTCCAGTTACGCCGATTTCAAACTGGTCGATTTCAAACTCCAAACGGAAATGACGTAAGTCTACGAAGGACCATTGGGTCGTAGTACGAAGGACCATTTTGACACAACCTGTTTTAGCAAAGGAGCTCACGGTGTGCTCACAGCGAAGGGGCTGCATGCTCGGCGAAGGAGCTGTGTGCTCACAACGAAAGAGCTGTGTTCACACAGCAAAGGGGCTGTGTGCTCGGCGAGGGAGCTGTGTGCTCACAGCGAAGGGACTTTGTGTACCAGGCTGAAGATGGTCGCCGATTGGTAGCCGCCGATCCAGGCGCCGATTCGTCATTAGACATAACATAGCAATTAGCACCCCATTCAGACGCCCATTCGAAGAAGCTAAAAATTTCTAATTTCCTTCATAAGCTTAAATGGATATCAAGAACTTCTGGATATTGTCTATTACCACCCAATATATGTATATATATATAAATAAAGATAATATATATACAGAAAGTATTGTATCAACGATTAAGCAAAAATAATGGGCCCAATCGGCCGCCAACTTCAGACTGGTTTTTAGATAGCGCATATCTAAAAGCGAATTTAGATAGCGCATATCTTAACGTATTCAAAACGTATAAAATCTTTCGGGCCGGATTTGATTAATGAACTATGGGGAAATTAACTAATTTACTAATAGCTATAGGAAATAGGAAATACCCAAGCAAAGGGGTGCTGAAATCGGCTGCCATACGGCTTGTAGAGTAAATTGCCTCTTACGGCCCGTGAACTTTTAAGACGAATTTAGATAGCGTATACCCCAACGTATTCAATACAAGTATCAATTCTTACGGACCAGATTTAATTGATGAACTAGAGTTGAAGCAGTTTGGTCTATAAGAAATCGGCACTGAGTTAAATTAATTAAGTCCGGCCCGTAAGATTAGATATTTGTATCAAATACGACAGGTATGAGCTATCTGAATTGCACTTAAAAGTTCACGGGCAACGTTTAGACACTAGCCGTATGGCAGCCGATTTTAGCCCCCCTTTGCTCGGGTATTTTCTATCAGTTAATTCCCTCGAGTTCATTAATTAAATCCGGCCCGTAACATTCGATACTTGTTTCGGAAACGTTAGAATATGCGCTATCTAAATTCGTCTTAAAAATTCACGGGCCACGTCTAGATAAATAGCAGATTGCTTGCTCTACAAGAGGTATGGCAGCCGGTTTTAGATCAGTGAAGTTTGCCGCCGATTGGGCCTATTATTTCTGCTTAATCGTTGATATGATACTTTCTGTTATTATTTATGCTTGTATATACATATTCTGGGTGATAAAAGACAATATCCAGCAGTTCTTGATATCCATTTAAGCTTTTAAAGGAAATTAGGAATTTTTAGTTTCTTCGAATGGACGTCTGAATGGGATACTATGTTACGTCGGACCAATCGCCGACCAACTTCAGCTTGGTGAACACAACTCGTTCGCCGATCACAAAGTCCCTTCGCTGTGGGCACACAACTTGTTCGCCGAACACACAGCTCGTTTGCTGTGAGCACACAGCTCGTTCGCTGTGAGCACACAGCTCCTTCGCCGAGCACGCAGCCCCTTTGCTCTGAGCACACAGCTCATTTGCAAAAACACGTTTTGACACAATGGTCCTTCGTAGTCTTACGTCATTTCCGTTTGGAGTTTGAAATCGACCAGTTTGAAATCGGCGTAACTGGAAAGCACCACTATCAAAATGGGGGGTACTGAATCGGAAACGATAGACCATTTTGAAAGCACCACTTTGCAAACCGGTGGGTTTCCTGGATTGGGGGATAAACTTATACTCGGTACAAAATGAAAATGGTATGGTTTTTTTTCGTCTCATATTCTCGTTTTGGTTATTTTTAAGATGCATATTGTTTTAAAAGATATGACCCATAAGAAAAAAAACATGTCCCATTTTCAAAACATGTCATATGTGGATTTAATTTGCCCCTCTTTTTTTAAAACATGTCCTATTTTCAAAACATATGTGGATTTAATTTGCCCCCTTTAAAAAAAAAGGCCCCATTTTCAAAACATATGTGGATTTAATTTGCCCCTTATTAAAAAACATGTCCCTTTTTCAAAACATATATACGATTTTTGTGACAGTGTTTCTGCTTCGTATGGGGAGCCTTTGGTTTTAGTTACACAGGAAACTTAACGAGGCGAACGATTTGTCTTGTCACTCACTTAAAATATTTCGTGGTAAATGAAACGTAGGTGGTTGGTTTTTGGCCTCTCTTGGCGTACGGTTGAGCGGCTTGTGCTTGGTTAGTTTTGTGTGCGGTTCTTTTTTGCTTGTTTTCCTTGGAGGGTTACGAAAGGGAGGGGGCTGGGCACCACTCCTTGCAGATGACCCTTCGATGACCTCTCCCTCTCAGGCCGTATCCCGGTCAGTCTGGAAATAAATAAGAACCTTCTGACAAATTAACCCCCAGCTGAACCCTGGAGCTCAAAGGCTGCGTACCACAGCTTCGCCATCAAAACTACATGAAACTAAGATTTGTGACGACAGCCCAGTACAACTTTATGCGCTGGAAATAATGCTTTGTTTTGTTTTTACGACCTAATGGTGTTCACCCCGGTTTGAACCCGACTCGGGTACAGAGACCTCTGGTTGAACTCTGCTTGGCTCAGAAAGAACCTCGAGTTGTGCAAAAACAGTAGGAAGACTTCGCTCGCCGTCAAAAGTTTTCGCCGCTACAAACTACACGTACACTTCCCATTTCTCTTTCTCTCGTAACACGAACTCTAAAGCTCGGCCACGAAAACGTAGTTTCAGAGCACAATCCACAGTAAGATTGATCATGTTGTTTTCTGAAGAGGAAGCTTGAATGTAAACTTCCGACACAAATATTTTATGGACGCTAAAAAGGGCTCGCCAAAAGTCAATCGGGGGCAGAGGAGTTACAGATAGCATAAGGACTTGTCCGGTAGGGAAACAAAATGGCAAAATTGTACCAACAAAGGGGAAATGACAGCTATATTCTTATATATAATAACTGGGGAACAGGCCTTGTCTAGTGTACAACGATGCAATTCAGAATCCTAGAGGCGTTCATATGGTCGAAGAGAACGCAGTTTCAATGTTGAACCGTCTAGATCAAAATGTCCGCTGTTCGTTCACGAAAGCGGGGCGAGTGTACAGTTCCCGACCAGGTTTTCGACTATTTTAGAACCTCTGCTATCGTTCAGGAGTTTGGTACGTCCATCCAAGGGGTTGTATAAGCTCATATAATCTCCTTCAGAGTCCTTGTCACTACAGAGAGCAACTGTGTTTTAGTAAAATCCTATCCAACACTAGTATAAAATGAGCACCGTACTACTAGTGTGTGAGAAACTGTGGTATTGGACAATGTGTGAGAGTCATAGTAAATGCACTGATTACGTGTAATACACTGAAGATCTAGTGTACCGAGGGAAAGTACCAAATTCTCTCGCTTCCGACCTAGCTGTATCATCTCCCTTGGAATGTTTAAATTCTTGAGTTTTTGAGGCCAAGTACCACTAACAGTTGCCCCAACAGAAATATCCGGCATACCGTGAACATACCCTAACTAGTGCATGAGTCCCGGGCCATAGGAACGGTTAGGTGCATCACTGACAACAACGGTTACTCTACTGTGCTACGGTTTGAAATAATCACACACTATCTTCCATACCGCCCCCATTTCTTTCAAGAGAAATTCTGAGAAAAAAAATGAAAATCTGTTGCTCAGAGGTCTTGTCCGACGATCTGACTACAATTGTACCAATACTGAAGGAAAATAGAGTTAATGACACCCAACAAGTACACCAGAGGGGCGTAACATGACAAAAACTTACCGGTTAGTTCTTGTCAGTCTTGTGGCTGAACCAGGTTTCAAGTTGGTCCTCCGATTTTCGTGTCCGTGTCAATAAGTTAGCAATGCAAAGAACGGGGCGAAATGATGCGAAAAACGACTCAACTCACCCAGCGCAGTAAAAACACAACCCCGCTCTGCAACTCATAAAAAACAACGTCCCTTTTTTCTTCTAAAGACATTAAAAGCAGCATAAATGAAATGTCCCTTTCCTGAATAAAACAAGACGTCCTCTAGAAAAATTTTCAAATTTTCAGACTTTAGACATCCGACGTGTCAGACTATAATGATACGTTTTACAAGGCAGGGAGGGATGCAGAAAAAAATCTGATCGCAACAGTTTGAAATTTTTATTGTCTTTCCGACGACTTGAGATCGAAGTAACCCGGCGGTGAACCGGAAAATTACGAGCTAATAACTTTCGATAATTAGCACGTTTCTTTCACCGCTCCTGACAAAAGGAGGATGATTTAGCGGTCACAGGTGGCGCGAAGATGAGAGGGAATACTTTATGTGGTATCTTGTCCGTGATTTTACACAAGTTTTACACGGAGGGTGACCTGCCCTTGCACTGGGCGGGTGGACTGATTCAAGAAGACAGAAAGTCGTAAAAAAGCTTGGCCTGAAAGGCGGTCAGGTAGGGAAGCTCGTATAAAAACTTAACAAGCAGATGCCGTGCCGGGACACCGCCACATACCGCGTACACATAAACCTACTGGATCAGCTGTGCACCACATGCCCACGTATCTATAAAGTCCTTTTTATGGGTCTTTTTAATACCGACTGGCTCCACCCACAACTACTAACTGTAGTTGCTATAGAAAACGCAAGCAAGATTGAACAGACCGTTGATACAAGAAAGGATTGAAGTTCGCTTGTTCCATTGCTTTACTCCGATCATGGATTGTTTCCTGGTTGTTTGTTTGTTTGCTTGTTTTGGTTGTTTGTTTGTTTGTTGTGCTTTGTTTATTTGTTTGGTTGGTTGGTTTGTTGGCTACTTGCTTGGTTGTTTGGTTCGTTACGTGATTGGTATGAAATTAATTGGTTCTTCGGTTGTTAGCTGGATGGTTGCTTGGTTCGCTTGTTTGTTGTATGGTAGGTAAATTGATAGTTTGTTAATTTGTTAGTTTGTTAGTTTGTTAGTTTGTTAGTTTGTTGACTGTTTGGTAGGTTGGCTGTTTTGCTGTTTGGTTGTTAGCTTGTTTGTTTGGTTGGCCTGCTGGTTGTTTGTTTGTTTGTATATTTGTTTGTTTGTTTGTTTGGTTGGTTGATCGGTTGGT
>NC_049988.1:2855404-2860033 GCF_000003815.2 Branchiostoma floridae | reverse complement strand
TGGTTTGCTTGTTGGTGGTGGGTTGTTGGTTGGTAGGTTGTTGGTTGGTTGGTAGGTTGGTTGGTTGGTAGGTAGGTTGGTTGGTTGGTTGGTTGGTTGGTTGGTTGGTTAGTTGTTTGGTTGGTTGGTTGGTTGGAATTTTCAGGCAAAACCGTGAAAAATCATGCAAAGATCAAGAATCATGATTCTTTTGAAAGAGCCAGGAGTCTCGAGAGACAATAGACCCATTTCTGTGTAGTGCCTGTGTATTTGTGTGGTAGAAAGGCCTGTAGAAACGGAGATGTACGCCGAGAAGTGCAGGAAGGGTTCATGAAATTTAAATGGTACTAAAAAGACTAAAATTTATCCATCCGACGCTTCAAATAAATTTTCGACTGATTTCACCAAGGAGATTGAAAAAGGCTTGAGTGATTTTCACGGATAAAGTTGTCCGCTGTTACTTCCAGGATATTACGTCAGAGCCACGTGACTGCAGCAATAGGTCGTGAGTGCCCGATAACCTGTGTCGCCCCCCGTCTCCCCGAATACTAGTATCCGACTGAGAATGGTCCCGTCTAGCTGCAGCTTCCGGGATGTGGCGATAGAGCCACGTGACTGCAGCAGGTCGTGAGTACCAGATAACCTGTGTCACCTCCCGTCTCTGTTTAAAGTTTGACGGTGAGCTCACATTGCCTAATGAGTCAGTCATGTAAGAATTTGTGGCCGAGTATCCTGAAGTCACGGTAGGCATACAAGAGAGCCACGCGTAACTGCTAGCTACTATAAGGTAGAGTGCTGGCAATTTTTCATTCTTAATTAAGAAATACTCATGTGAAGATTAACATGCCGATACTGTAGTTTAGAGATAGAAAATGCACAGTATATTTTAGCAGAGTGTAGCTTATACAACAGAGAGAGAGAGAGAGAGAGTGAGGGAGAGATGAACTTTATACACTAACGGGATGTATGTTTCCCTACTTTATACATAACCAATGAAAACTGTGACTTAGACTTAACCAATGAAAATGTATATATGTACAATTTAGTTCTCAATTCATCCATTGATGAATTAACTAAACACGGAGCATATGATATCGACGTCGGCGACTTGGAAAACTATTCTGATACAATTGCACAATAACAACAGATACGAACCGAGCTTACCTAAAACATCTTAATACGAGGAGAAATACTAATAATTACAAATCTTTGACACAGAACAGCCGTTACAAAAACTCCGTATTAGTTCATACGGATAGTCTCTACCAGACTCCGGATCGCTGGAAAAATCGTAGAAATGGAACAAATCAGAGGAGTAAGCCGGCCAGAGGAATATAACCGGCCAGGCCGGAAACGGCACGCGATCGTCGGATCCTGGGATCGCGAGCTGTTCCCTGGCCGGTTATATTCCACTCTATTTGTTCCATTTCTACGATTTTCCAGCGATCCGGAGTCTGGTAGAGACTACATACGGACGCCACTGACGAAGGTAGACATAACCGCATTCTTTTGCGGCAAAGTGTAGTGACTTTTCATAAAACAAACAGCCAGTGTCTCTATATGAAACAGGTCAATGTAGCCTGGTTACCAAACCCCAGCCCGATCTCAAAGTATCTATGCAGATATTTTTAAGATTGGGGTCTGGTATCCAGGCTAGTCAAAATGCAGTCCCATGGATATCAAAGTCGCCCATCAAAATCCCAAACTATCAGACTACCAAAACCCAGAGCAAACGCTCAAAAGAAAATGTTTTTGTTCAGAATGCCTAGCACATGGAATCGTTTGAAATTGTTATATTTTTCCCATTGTATATGACCTCAAGTAGTCTTTAAATTTTCATATATCATGTGTGAATTTTATGTACATTGTATAGATTGTATGTGTGCATGTGTGTAAAGTTTGTTGACCACATGTACAGGAAGAGTAGCTACGTATACAATGTACGTGTAGATCTGTATTGTTAAGTTAATTGTGGATCTTAATAAAGTAAAAGAAACTGTCAATATTTACACGTATAGCCTGAATTGAGTACAGTGTGGTTTTATTGTCATTTTATTGTTGACATTACCCTATATGCAGTGTTGAAAGAAATATTCTCTTCACTTGTGTACAAGATAAGTTCCCAAGTTTTCGAAATGTAAATAGCACAAAAAAAGTTACATGTATATATATATATATAAACAAAGCAATCTTTTATAAACAGTATTTACAGATTTTTGCATTGTGGGGGTTGTTAGCATCCAAAGATATATTCAGATCTGTCTGTAGCATCTAGTCTGTTGTAATATGTTGTACGTGATTCGTTAATGTGAAGTAACGCATTAGGTAAATTTAAACATCATTTCTAAAACATTCCAAGTGACACATTAGGTGAAATTCCGAGTACTCTGGGGCATTCTTTTTTATTTGAGTGAAAAATGTGCGTTATTACCAACGGGATAAAAGCTCCTTGCTATTACTTTATACAAAGTGCAAGACACACAAAACATAACAAAAATTGGTCATGAACATACCATGTGTACATTACTTGATATACATTCTTATCATTTTTTTTTAATTCTCGCACTGAACAGCGCGGTCCGGGCCTGAGTTTAGAAATGCAACCTAGCAGTATATATATGGAAGGTCTTTTAGCCGTGTTTTTCTGAGAACATCATTCTCAACTTCTCTTAGTACATACATGGCGTTTTTTTTTATCATCTGGAACTCATGATGATCAACAAACTGTGCGTGTCAGTATCTGACAAAATTCAAGTCGTCGGTCACCACACTTGAAGTCTGCACTCGGATGATAGCTGGTTCAATCCCCGGCCGCCGTCACTCACCGTAGTAAGTCAGTCCCCGGGTCACTACGTACACAGGGTTACTCACTCTCAATTTGGCCAAATCAGGTTGTTTCAGTCGTGAACTGTACACACAGTATTATGATTAGTGCCTGTCAGTTTCACAGACCGAAAGACATAAGCTATTGAAGTCTACACCGTGGCTTGCCATGGAAGCTAGCGTAAGATGTCATTTCTTGAACTTGCTTGCGATAGCCTGAATATGTTGTACAGCAAGCTCTGCTGTCAATTTTTGTACAAGTACGTACTACAAAAATCTGCGCAATACACTTGTTAGTGCTACACATGTAGATCAGAAATATGCACACATAACGAAGAAAGATATGTTCAAATACCTTATGTCATCATCGGACAGCGCATACTGGAAAAACATTTTTGTAAGTTCGTCTAGACATATTTTAAGAAGATAGAAGAAGCATGCAAACTTTAGTGGTTTACTCCCCGTTGTGTCAAACTCATGATCACTGCATTTAGCCTCTATGGGGCATGAATATGCAATAAACTTCATTGTGATTGTCATTGTCACTAAGGCCACAGCAAGTAAATTTTATGGATGACATCAGCGCCTGCATTAATTTTTGCCTGATTTCAGAAAAAAAAAAAAAGATTTTTTTCTTCTGCAGGGATGGTCAACATGACGATAAAGTACCAAAATGCCTAATAATTGTACTTGTAGAAGTGACACTTGCAAGGTACCCAGGACTGTAGTTGTAGAAATGAAAATTATTGGATAGTTGTAAAAGTGACACCAATATGGAAGCTATGAGTGTGGTTGCCAACTTTGTTGGTGATGCCAGTCTACCACACTAGTGTCACTTTTACCACACCAATACATGACTTAAATACAGAAATGAATGCCTTGTTGGCTCTGATACCATGTTTTGTCCCTTTGATTCTTTTTACAACAGTCATCACAACTTTATGGTGCCTATTTTGAAAATGTAGCCATCTTGTTTTTTTTCACCCATCTTGTTTTTTTTTTGCCCTATCGCACTATTTTTGCAATCTGCTGAGGATGTCATCCATAAAATTTACTTGCTGTGGCCTAATGTAGATATATATGTGACCGTAAATATTTCTTGTCCTGGAAGTGGATCGCTATAGCTCGTACTATAAAAAATATTTTATTTGGATCAATCTTCGAATCGGTTCAGAATTTCTATAGCCGATTAGAAAAATGCGTTCATACTCGTTTTTAAATACTAGTAAACCTATTCGTCCCAAAGTTGGGACGGAATAACCGTGCCTCAGCTTCGAGTTGTTGCTTCGGTCATGATCTCTGTAAAGTTATGTAAACGAGGAAGGCACGATCTACACACAGTTTTCCCGATATCGGCGAGCCTACAACGGACAGCTTTTTTTCATCGTCTAGTTGGAACTACTATATCGCCATTACGATATCGGGAAAATTTCTCCCGAAGTTGAGGTCCGGACCATTCGTACGAATACTACGATACCTTACCGATAGCTTAGCAGGGGTCCCCGACAGCTTCGCGCGCGTGTAGATGCTTCCCGACTTCGGGAAGGCTCATTAGCATATAACGCCATTTGGAAAATCGAGCTATATGTTTATGACTGCAAGCGCCATGGGTGTCCGGCCCTCTACGTTCTAGATCCCTCCCGACATCTCCATAGATATCGGTAAAAATTGTGTGTAGAGATAGCACTATAAAGACAGACGCTAGACGGCAGCATAGTAGGTGAGATGCTGCTACACAGCTTTTGGGAGTAGTCGTGGGTCAACTATTAAACTACGCCGCCGGGCATATGCACACACCCTCAATTTATGACCTTACCCACGTTAGCG